>NC_048596.1:176559579-176859579 GCF_003668045.3 Cricetulus griseus
TGAAACCATACCATCTCAGGCACCCAAACTGATGCAGCAAGTTCTCCTTTATGCCTCTTACTGTATCTATGGGAGTTTATGAAACACTTTCTTGACATCATGCCAAATACAGAACTTGGACCTCTGGGGCTAGTGCTATGGTGTGGACATATATTTGCCTTTGTGCACACTGCAGCACAACTTGTACTAATACTTAAATTAACTTTATGCAAAATGCACATATATGTACCTGCATATATGTATAACATTATGTTTGCATAAACATTATGCAAACAGTGATGTTTTGACTGGTCATGTGAAACCAGAGCTGCAGGATCTGCAAGACTCTGGTCAACAGCAGGGCATCCAAGAGGTGTTGATGGTTAGCAGTATCCAGAGGCCTTGAATGAGACCAACGTTTCATTGAAATAAATATTTGCAACTAAAGGTGTTTCAGGAAAAGGGTATATAGTGTGTTACAAACATAGCTCTCAAGGATAGAGAAGTGGAAAAGACAGGGAAGTAACATTTTTTAGTGTTACTATGAGGGTGAAAAGCGCACATGGAAAGACTGGAAAATGAGTGGGATTGGTGTGCATGATGTGAAATTCCCAAGGAGTCAATAAAAATTTTGTTAGTAAAAATTTTAAAAATATTAGTCCCATGTTACTTTCATGTTACTATCTTAGCTGTGTTAGTTTATATGAAAGCAGTGTATCATGCTCCTCATGTTCATTCCACGATGAAATTTTGTAGTGATGCTCTTCTCTGAATGAATCCTTTTCATTAAGTGATTGATATGGCATTATACACAAAGAAAATGGAAAAATAGTTACAGGTTTATAGGTTAATATGTTTGTGAACAGAAGTTAAAATTAAATTTAAATACTTTTCTTTCAAAAAATTGGCTCATATTAGAACCTGGAAAACACCAAAGGAGGGCAGAATTTAAGATATCCTGCAAGGATATCTGCCTTCATGTGTACATCCTTTCTTCTTGATTATAAAGAGGCATCATTCATAGAAGCAGGCTAACTTATATGTCAAAGTGAAAAAAATTTTGGCAGATAGAATAAGTATTCCAAGACAATTGATTCTAGAGTTAATCAGAAAGAGAACATAGAATGTCAGTCCTCACTGAATTATGTGAAAGCCTCTGCACCTTTTCTCAAGAGACTTTTTTCCAGTGGTTGAGAACAAAGGTTCTACTGTGAAACAGTCACCTGGGAGAACTGAGAATTGTCCCAGATCAGGAATCAAACACAGAATTGAATTGACCACTATCCTATGAGCTTGAGAGAGCACCCCATCTAGAAAGACTGTTCCTGGATGACCAGCCCTCCCCACCACCCGCAGCCCAGTGAGATAGAGAAAAAAGGATCAATATAACCTTGTCCAGACTTTAGATATACAGCAACTGTGTAATAACAAGCAGCAGTTTTTTAGGGACTTAGATTATAATGACATGCCATACAATGAATTCAAACTTATGTAGTTATATGGAAACAAATACCACCTATAATTCTTTAATATAATGTGATAGCATTTCAAAATATTTACTCTTTGTATGTGTTTTGATATCTGGGCTTGTGCATTCCACATTAGAGTAGCCTATGGTTTCCAAGGGAATTCCTCCTGGAATTGGGGGTTAGGAAAAACGTACTGCCACAGAGGAAAGTTTGGAAGGGGAGATTGATATGTACCATTGGAAGTGGGGCAAGGGAGGAAGAAAGGAGGCTGTCGTTTGTTTTGCTATAAAGCTAGGGATAAGACTGGAGAACTGGATTTTCAGGAGGAGGGGGAGAGGTGAAAATCATCTCTTTGGTTTGTTTTAATAAAAAGAGACCCTTGATTTAAAATAGATTTCAAAAAGTGAGAAAGTAAAGATAGAACTTGATGCACTGGGAAGAAATAACAGTAGACTCACCCATGAAGGGCAGTTCTTGTGTCTCTTTATGAGACTTGGGAATGTAACAGTAAAAACAATAAGTCAAGCATCACATGAATAATCTCAGGATGTTGTTAAGATGCAGATTGTGAATGCTGAACTATATCATGGGGTTGGTACTTTGCATTTATCGTAAGATCTCAGAACTAACTAATGAGCTGCCACACAGAATATAGCCAACAAAGTTCAAACTTGTGACTTGCAACCAGAAGGCTTAAATAGTTCCTTTAAAGGTAGGCACAACCTCTGGTACTCCTAATCTCAGATTTGTCTTACATTGAGATTAATCACCAGTAAACAATATAAACTGATTCAGAGTTATTTTCTCACTCCAAAAGTCTTATGAGTAGGTCTAAATGTAGTTAAATAAAACACTTTCACCTCATTTAATATTTGCTTTTTCATGCTTACTGGAAAATGGAATTGGTTGGCATGAGGTAAGATTCTTACAAACATCTGTTACAAAAGTAAAATACTGGAATTGACTAGAGTTTTCATATATATATATACATATATATACATATATATATATGTATATATAATTTAGAAAAACATGACCAATATTAACTTTTATTTTCATATTCAAATTAGGATAAAATACAGAGGTTACTCAGACCTTTATTTTCCTTCTGAATCCTGATTATATGTAAATGAATATAAAGTTCCAGATGTTGATATGAATGAGTAACTACAGTTACAGAGCAACATATATTTAACATCTAAATTATTGCAACAATTACAGGCCTTGACAGGTGGTTTGGTGAAATCATCATGTAATAATTTCTATTATTTACAGTTCGTTGATTGTTAGAAAATGATAAAGAGAATGGCTTATCCTTATTTACCACAGCAGGTTTTATTTCATTTTCAGTTTATGATAGCAAATTATTATAAAATACTTGCAAATTTAGGTATTTAAATAAATTCTGGCTCATCATATATTGAAGTCCTTCAGTGTGTTTCCTAGTAATTAATATGTGGTATTTACCTTTCAGGTTCTAGAAATAGAAATCCTTATGAATTTTGTTTGAGAATGTTCTCTGTGAACTTCAGCATGCATTTCCACACACATTCAAAGATTAATTGATTAGAAAGATGACAGTATTATTAAATTTGGGTATTGGGCATATTTTGGTCAGATTCATGGGGCTTTTCTCTAGAAAATGCAGTTAGATAAACAAGAATATTTTGAGAGTGCCATTTTAGGTTCTCACGACCTAGGGCAATGGTGGTAAAGAACTTGGAGAAATGGCTAATCAATGCCTGGTTTAACTTCAGACCCACACAGTACAAGATGGAGCCCATGCTCCATGACAATGCCTGGATGGCCAGGAACAAGAGACTGGATAACGCAGAGAACTATGGTAGAGCAAAACACCACTGGCAAAATTAAAATGCAATAATAAGATAAAAACCCTTAATGAAATTCTGCTGGACTCATAAATTGGTGCTTTGTACTAGTGTCATGAGAAGGGCAGCAGCATATGTGAGCTGATCACAGATCCACAAACAGAATTGATACAGAGAAAGTCTAAATTGGAGGTGTCCATTAAGTTTTTCCCCATCGGAACTCTAGAAATTCTCCAGGATATGGGTCAGAGGTGATTAAAAGAGCATGACTCATGAGTCAACTAAGCTGGGCTCACAGGGGCATACAGTAACTGAAGCAGCAAGCACGGGGCCTGCAAGGATTTGAAACAGGTCCTTGGTGAATGTTATGATTGTTAGGTTGGCGTTTTTTTGTGGGAGTCCTAACAAAAAGAGCAGGCGCGTCTATAAATATTTGCCTGATGTTGGGACTCTTCTTTGCCTAGTAGGTTGCCTTGTCCAGTCTTGATATGAGGGATTTTGCCTTCCAGTATAATGTATTGTTTTGTGATATTTGGCAATTTTCTTTTGGAGGAAACTGAATAGGGTAGGTCTGAGGGAGAGCGTAAGTGTGTTAAGGAGAGCTGAGAGGTAGGGGTATTGTGGTCGGTCTGCATGTATTGTGAAAGTAAAGAATCTATTTTCAATTGAAAAATAGAAGGAAATCAATTTATCTAAGCATTTATATTTTTAATTTTTGAATGAGACTCATAGGAACTATGTTTGTTCTTTTAATTTTACTCTTTTAAATAATCTGTTAATATGTGACATGTGCTGTCTTTCCCTCAAAGAAAATTTCCTTATGCATATCTTGATATAGCTGAAACAGTTGCAAATCAGAACTGTTACTACACTGCTCATTAATGGTCTGACCTGGAAAAATAGAAAAATAAGTTTTCTAAATGAGTCTCAGTCTATATTAAACATTGGCAAAATGAGAGTTCTAAAGGTTAAGTTTCATGGAAATGTTACATATTAACTTTAAGTGACTTAAATGTAAGTGCACAAAGGTTATTTTTTCTTATTTCCAAGACCATCCATGAATGAGCTGTATGCAATAGTCATGTGGCTGGATGACTCCCTAAGAGCCACAGAGCCAGGGTTACTGGAGAGGATGTCTGTGATTCCTACCACTTTCACTAACTGGTGTAACAATATTCTAGCACAAGACAGGTGGAGTTTCCCTTACAACAGCCACCCAAAGACATGTCCCAGGGATATACAAACATACTTTCCCATGGTCAAACATTATTTTGGCATATAATTTTACAATACACATAAATATGTTCTAAACTTTGATCCAGTAAACCATATATTTGATTTAATTGGAAATTAAGGGGAAAAAACCTGTTATTCATTGCAATCATGTTAATATGAGAAAAAATGAGACAATTAAAATGATTTCCATTTAAGGGATTATCCATGATGCAGAATTTCATTTGCTGTTTAAATTGATCTCTATAGTAACACTATTTTAAAGGTCTCTAGTAAAGTATTAAGCAGAAAATACAGGAGAGTTCACAAAGTTTGGATTCAAGACAGAGAAACCAAGCTGGAACTGAGCTAAAAATTTCCTCTCTGCTGAGTAGCTCTCATGACGCCTGAAGTTGCTGCACAACCAGCTATAGGAGACAATTTATCAGCATTATCCAGCTGTAAGCCTCATTTGTTGCAGTAAAGATCTGCTAGTCACATGTGTCCACTGGTGCAGTATGGCATGGTTGTTACAGGGGTAACCAACTGCATTCTTACTGGATCAGGGCCTTACTTTGCAGGAGGGAGTCCATGATGCATACTTTGTACCACTTCAAAGATCTATTGATGGGGAGGTCAGAAGCTATGGGGCTGAACTCATTCTTCTGTTTTGTTAAAAGAACATATTGTCAATATGTCTCCCAAATATGTACATTTATAAATATAGACAAGTGCTGCCTGCAGTCTTGGTTAGAGAAGCTTCTTTTTGTATCAAGTCATAGTTAAGGCGAAACCCCTGGCAGGTCAGTGTGCTGTGAGTAAGTGACTACTGGGTTCTCTGAGTGCCACATCTGTATGACCCTTTCCAAGACTCAGACAAAAAACCACATATGAATATAAGATTGTATAGTGGTGATGAATTTGCTGAAATATTTTTCTTCACATGATATAGCCTCTGCAAAGCAGATGAGGCTACCCGAAGAGACTACACAGAAATAACCAGTGGTGGTGAGCTGCCTATGGATCTCACACCCTTTCCCCAAGCTTCTGATTGTTGGAGGTTGAAAACTTCGACTAGGTGTCACTCATGGTGTATCTAGTTATAAACACCCCATGTTCCCCCATCCAAGTACTAACCAGGCCTGACCATGTATAGCTTCTGAGATCAGATGAGATGGGTTGTTTTCAGGGTGGTATGGCTGTAGACAGGCACTAGGGAAATGTCCAGAGATCTACAAGATGACACCAACTAACAATCTAAGCAACAGTGAAGAGGTGACCTTAAATGCCCTCCCCTGATAATGAAATTGATGCCTAGCATATGTCATCCTAGAGCCTTAATCCACCAGAGGATGGAAGTAGAAGCAGATACCCACAGCTAAACACTGAACTGAACTGGAATCCAGTTGCAGAGAGGTAGGAGTGATGAAAAAAGGGATCAAGATAAGGTTGGTGAAAACCACAGAAAGAGCTGACCTGAACAAGTGGGAGCTCATATTCCCCAGACTGATAGCTGGAAAACCAACATGGGACTGATCAAGCCCATGAATGTGGGTGTCAGTGAGGAGGACTCGGGAATCTGTGGGGCCTCTTGTAGTATATCAGTACTTATCCCTAGCATAGGTGTGGACTTTGGGAGTCCATTTCACATAGAGGCTCCACACTGGGGAGTGCCTATGCCATACCCCAAAGGATATTACAGACTCTGAAGATCCCCCATGGAAGGGCTTGCCCTCCCTGGGGAAAAGAAAGGGTATGGGACAGGTAGGGAGTTAGCAGGGGGCAGGGGTGGAGAGGAGGGAGAGGGAACTGGGATTGACATGTAAACTATCTTGTTTCTAATTTAAATACAAAAAAATTAAGAAAATAAGAAAATTCAACAGAATACTGAGGGAAAAAATAAATCTAAATCCCCATGGTTTTACAATCAACCCCATTCAAGTTGTCCTGGTTAAACTTGAGCAGTGATAAAGCAAAATAAGAACAGTACAAAAAACCCATGTATATTGTTGGGTTCTTTTTGAGATGGTATAGGGCTTAAGAGGAAGAAAAGAGAAGGTGATAAATAAGAAATGTGATCAGAATGTTCTATCCACATATGTGGATCAAATAATATTTAAATAAAATAAAAATCAGGGAGAATCACACATACTTTTATAAATTAATTGGGGTAAATACTTAAGCACACCCAAACAATCTCTACAATAGTTGCTTCTAGGATTTATGCTTCTTGGAAATGAATAATTATCACATTTCGAATAGTAAAATACATGAGATTATTATTCTTCAAGTGAAGACTTATAAAGTTGTTAGCCATATGACTTTGTGCATGTGATTGTGTTCATTCAAATGTTCTTGTATGAATAACCTTATGTTATATTTAATACCTATGCATATGTGTGATATGTGTGCTTTAGTTCTTATGCTGCTTTAATAAAATATCTAAATCTGAGTAATTTGCAAAGAACAGGAATTTATTTCCCTATACCTATGAATGCTGGAAGGTTAAAATACAATATAGGCAGATTGAGACGTAGGAGGGCTACTTTCTTCTAAGATGTTACAAATGTGTTAAATACCAATATCTTAGTTTCTTTTCCACTTGTGGTGACAAAATCCCTAGACAAAAGTAACTTAAGGAAGAAAGGATTTATTATGGATCATGTTCAAGGTCTAACCATCAGAGCAGGGAAGCCAAGGAGGAGGAGTTTGAAGCAGCTGGTCATCCTATGCCTACTGTCAGGGGCAACAGAAAGAATGGGTGCTTAATCTTGCGAGGTTCCCTTTCTCCATTTACACAGGCTGAATTCCACCAGGAAACATCACCGCCCAGCATGGAAAGGTCTTTCCACCTCAATTAATGAACTTAAGACAGCCATGTTAGGCAGATTTTCAGGTGGTTATGGTTCTCCACATTAACCATCACAATAGAGTATCCATGACAAAAAAAAAAAAAAAAAAGGCAGGGAAAAAAGACACTGGGTATTTCCGTTAGTTTCCTTTCAAAGAATTCCATGTTTTTGTTTTAAACATCATTTACCCCTTTGTTTTCTTCCCCAGAATACCAATTATGTTCCTTCCAACTACCTCTCACATAGATGGTCTCTTTTTCTTTATTATTGTTGCATATAAAGTCCATTAGTTATTACTTGTGCATGCATGATTTCTGTGAAATTACAAATTATTTGATAACCAGTTGGGAGTTCATCAATTGAAAAGACTAGTTATTCCTCTCTTAGCAGTTATTTGATGCCTGTATTTCTTTCTGAGAGCTGGGACTTCATGAGATTTCTTCTACATTAGCCTATCTTTGGTATTGTCAACACTCAGATCTTGTTTAATTAACCATATTATTCAGGGTCATGTGTGTAGCTTTCCTGTCTGTCATTTCTAGGAGACATGATATCACTGTAGACTTTGTGTTCCTATGGTTCTTAGTATTTTTCTGCCAGGTGTTCTAGTATGTTCCTGTGATTTAGATGCAGGCATTGTGTTGTAGTTGTATGCACTGGGGTTGGGCTCTTCATGATCAGTTGTTCTCTCCATTTTGAGCAGTTGTAGTTTCTGTAATGATCGTCTGCTTCCACAAAGGAAAAACCTCTTGATGAGGGATATAAGTTACACTTACCTGTGGGGATAAGCAAAAAGTTTACAATGCAGTTAGGAATTATGCTACACTAGTAAAGTAGCATCAATACGCTTTCTTCTAAGATCCATGACCTCTTTAACCCTAGTAGTTGGCTCACATCAGGCATGATTTCTCTCCTGTTGAGTGGTCATTAAGTCCAATTGGAGAGCTATTGGTTACTGCCAAGATATTAGTGCCATTATTGTGACTTAAGGGATATTTTACCATGCTGGATACTTATAGAAATAGACAGCTGGATAGGACTATTGATTGCTTCCTTCCTTTGGCAGCGGGTAGTACATTCATTTCTGGTACTTCGAAGTGAGGCACTAGGAGGGAGGCTTCAGGTTACATCCAGCACTGATATTCCTAATTCTATCTCTGAAATATATTAGTAGGACTTGCCTTCAACATCTGAGAGGCAACCAAGGGTAATGACTGTAGCCTACGTTATATTGGGAAGCACTTGGGCTATCCTGACCAACAACTCAAATGGAGAATTCTCATGTTTAGCACAGGTGTCTTGTTAGGTAGTCTATGGCTCTTGTGTAGAGCATTGTTAACACTAGAAGCAATACTTTATATACATACACATGTGTAGGAAGGTATTTATATACATATGTGATATTTAATATGTTATACATAGTGTAATTTAAGGATTCATTAAAATGATTCCTTGATGCTTTGTCAAGTATCTTTATTGTTATATGTGCCCCCTCTGCCTCTTCTTCTGTATTGAATTTCTCCACACCCCAGTTAATGCTACCCTCTTCTTTTTTTCCCATTTCCTTCATCAACTAGTTACAACTACCAAAATAAAGGGGGGAATCACAAATCTCAATTCATCATCTGGTGGCTTAACTTCCTAAACCTGACTTTGAATAGATATATACACAATCAAACCACAATAGTATGTAGAACAAATTTATCTCCATACGAATGAATATCTTAGGAATAGGTTGAAAGACTGATCATTTTTACTTGTCTAAACATGTCTTTTTTACTCTAATACCACTATTTCTCATTTTAGGTAATTCACAAACACACACAGGCTCATGACAAATAAATAAATGAATAAATGAATACACAGCATAGATTAGAATCTAAATTAAGATGATAACACTCCTAAGACAATATAAGTATGTTGATGGAACGTAGCAAATTATTTTAAATTTTTGTCTCAAATTGAGTTAATTACCTTGAATTTTTTCCTAGAAATACTTGCAAATTGAGTTTTCCCATTAGAATCATAATCTACTAAGTACTTTATAGGGTTAAAACAGAAACACCCATTTTATCATTTCTTGACATGTCTTTGATTAGGTCTTTTGAAGAAACTAGACACTAGAGCTTGACTCAGCTCTTGAACACTTGATGCCAAATGGTGGCACAAGATGGGTTTAACCCATCCATGTATTTTTCTTCACAAGAATCTTCATTCTTTGTGTTACATTGCAGCATGACCAGCTTAAGGTTGCCAGAATATCTTCAAAACAATATTGCCTTTCAAAGTGAATTTCGTTAAATAGAGTAACTGCATCAAGGGTCAGATGTGTATATTCTGTGTGTGTTTGGGCATGGTGAATCTTAAGACACTTTAAACACAAAGAGAGTAGACTATACCTCTTGATTAGGAGAATCACAGAGTTCTAGAAGAATATTTAGGGATATGACAATTTCAGAGTTTTGTCCCTATTGGTCACTGATGGGGAATGTTCTTCTGTGTATATGTTTATCTTATTGGTTGATGACTAAAACACTGATTGACCAGGCAGGATGGTAGGTAGGACTAAGAGATAAGGAGGATTCTGGGAGATGTAGGCAGAGAGGAGTTGTCATGTGATCCCAGGAAGTGACATAGCTTGCAGAAACTGCCACTAGCTAACCATAGAGGTTTGAAGGTCTGTACAGACAGTGAGGAAGTGAAGTAGCTTGGCAGAATCAGAATGTAAGCGGGGGCAAACAGGAAATAGTTCTCTTCTCATGATATAGCAGAAAATGAGTTCTAAGACTGGTATTCCCTGATAAGATAAGACCACATGGAAATACTTATATTAATGGAGATGGTTTAACTAGCCAATAAGAAATCATAGTCACTGGCCAATAGTTTCATACTTAATTTAGTGTCTGTGTGCATCTTTGGGGCAGAGAGGGTGTTGGGATGAGCTGGGTCAAAAACCTCACATTACAAATTGGCGCCCAGACATTGAGCATGAATTTCCACTTAAAACATGACAAAAGCTTAAAGTGGGATTTCAAAAACAAAAGTACAGAAGCAAGAATGGTTGCTTGGTAACAGCATTTTTTGGGTTGGGCTCTGCTTTGCTAGAGACAAGCAGATACTCTTGAGGCTCCTTTAAGGGATGTTTTCTGACTCAGCATAAATGGAAAAAACCACATGGCTCTTTTAAGATATCCTGCTAACAACTGAATGGTGTGTACAAACAGCTGGCAGTGGCAGTGACCACATCTTGAAGACAGCAGCATGCTGCTGGATAGCAGCATAGACCAAGATGATGAGCAAAATTCCCAGTAAACTTATGCCCGCTATCTTGTAGCCAGCAGCTAAAATAGCCACCATATTAATTTTATCCACGCTGTTTAGCAGATAAAAGACTTGCATATCCAGAAAAAGATAAAGATATACAGTAGAGACAGATTTAGAGGGAAAAAGTAAAACATCTAGAGTATTTACAATGTGTTTAAAAATATGCATAGGCTTGTGAGAGAAAAACAAACAGGATAAAGTAATTAAAAAATAGAGTAGCTCGGTGTGGTGGCACACACCTTTTATTCCAGCACTCAGGAGTAGAGGCAAGCAGATCTCTGTGATTTCAAGGTCTGGTATACAGAGTGAATTCAATGACAGCCAAAGTTACACAGAGAAACCTTGCCTCAAAAAACAAAAAAAGTAAAAGAAATAGAGTAATAATAAAACCATATAAAGATGGAAAATATATAAAGTGTATGGATACAGTATGTTATTGTGTTGTCTTTGAATTGTTTGACTGCTGAGAAAATAGCAACAATTGCTAAAACAAATGCTGTTGGATTAATCCAATTTGGATATTTAAAAAATGCCTTGACTTGCAAATTTAAGTATAAGGCTGTTACTTTGGAAAAGAGATTTTATTTGTGTTTCCAGAGAAAATGAAAAGCTGTGGATTCCTTACAGGATAATATGGTTTGATCAAGCAAGATCCCCTGAATTAGTGGTGCAGGTGATCCAACATCCAAAAATAGCTGAGATGATACAGTTACAGACCACAACAACCAGGATTTCTGGGTCTTCTTAGGATCCCCAAGACAGCACCCCCAACGAGCAGGGAGCAGTCTGACAAATATTGTTTATAAAAGTATGTTTTCATTTATACAGAGTTGGTTAAAAATGGTTAATGATCACAGCCAATTTCTTTTTTAAAAAAAGGACAGGTGGGGTGGAATGATATAGAAATGAATAATTTATATTGCTCTGGATTTTGGCTTATTGATACAAATTTAAGGTCAATTTTGTCATAGGTATAATTCTCCTCTTCTTTTAGGTACTGTGCTTATATAGCTCATTTAAAAATATAATGTATAATTAAGTACAGATGATAGATGGTGACCTATAATAGTTAAAACTTAAGAGTTATGTTAGTTAGATTTTGTAGATATACAGAGAAGTATTTGAGGTGGATAGATTTTGTTTAAGTTTTTCAAAGATCTACTGACTGTCGCATTTAAAACGATTTAGGGTTTTTCATGACAGTGAAACACAACCGCTCCTGGCAATACCAATTATGTCTGAGAGGAAGATGGCCCTCAGAGAAACTCATTATGGAGTTTTCTTTCAATATGGCAAGACTAACCATTTGGCCAAGAAACTGGTTTTTGCCTAAACTCTTTGATTGTTGCTGTATAAACTGGACATGCAGGATGCACAGGAAAGTTGACTGATGAACTTGCAAAACAAGGACACTCCTGAAGGGTTCCTGCTTCATGGAAGAGTCTGCCAGACATTCTGCAGTACACAGAGAAAGGGCTGACAAACTGCCAACGCAGGTGGACATTTAAAAATTTCCTGCTTTTCTGAGAAGTCTGCCAGACCTGCTATGGCCTGTAGGCTGAAGATGGTTATCCCAACATTACAGTAGAACTTTTTGTGACTGACTATCAGTGAAATGTCTTTGTCAATTCTATAGTTTAAATATTATCCTTCTGTGGTCTTTGATGGAATTGAAGACAGATAGCTATTGTTATAGTTTCATTAGTTTCATTAGAAAAGGTAAGTTACATACAAGACTTTAGACTTACAGAGATAGCACAGATAATAGAATATTTTCTTTAAATCTTGCTAAATGTTAATTGACTAAATATTATAATGATAGTTCTTGCTTGATAATTGTTTTGTTATATATTATTTTACTAGGATAAAGTTAAAACACTTCTTTTTATTTAGATAGAAAAGAGGAGATGATGGGGAGTGTTCTTCTGTGTGTATGTTTGTTTTATTGGTTGATGAATAAAACACTGATTGGATAGGTAGGATGATAGGTTGGACAAGGAAACAAGGAAGATTATTGGAAGTGCAGGCAGAGAGGAGTTGTCATGTGATCCCAGGAAGTGGCAAAACATGGAAGAAACTGCCACTAGCCAACCATAGGGGTCTGAAGGTCTGAACAGACAGGCAGGAAGTGACATAGCTGAGCAGAATCAGAATATAAGCAGGGACAAATAGGAAATTGTTCTCCTCTTCACTGTAGAGACACTGGGCAGTCAAGATGAAGCAAGCAAAGGATTTGTATGTCCAGAATTCCCCAGTAATATATGAACACATGGAAATACTTACATTAATAGAGATGGGTTAATAATTAAGACAGAGCTAGCCAATAAGAAACCATTGTCAGTGGCCAACAGTTGCATAATTAATACAGCATCTGTGTACTTCTTTGGGGCAGAGGAGGGGCGGGACCTAGCCATACCAAAAATGTCACATTACAGGGCACAGTATTGATCAGGAGAATATACATATAATATTTGGTCCATTCAATTGCTATATCTAACTCTTAAGTGGCTTGGTAGCAAAGTAGTATATCTATTTCATATTCATAGCTTTATTTATTCTATGATCTAGGTATGTAATTTATGTGCTCTGGAAAGACTGACCTCAAAATATTCCTGTCCAGGAGTTTTCTATTTCAGAATTAACTTCTTTTTTTCAAATATGCTAAGTAAAAATGTAATTTCCTCTACTTTGAGTTAATGTCCTTTCTATATTAAGTAATAGATTTACTCTGTGACAAATTATAGATTTATATGCTTGGCTGTTATTATCTTCATTTTTTAATATTAGAGTGTAAATTTATCTCATATAAGTTGTATGTACGTTGTATGTTATATGTACTCTTATCATTAAATCATTAGTAATTTATAGCTACAATTATTTTTTTCAGTATTGCTATGTTCCTTTTGATTTGGGCACAGTAACATTAAATTGCTTCTTTTTAGTAAACTTCCACTCTCCTAATATGGAGAGAAACTGGGACAATTTAATTAAAGAGTTAGCCACTTAAGTGTTGGATAGAGCATTTAAATACTCAAAATTTTATATATCTTCTCTAATAAGAAAATTTGAAGCATTCTGGCTATGTTGAGCTGGTACGTTCACACTTAATGCACATAAATGAATAGGAATGAAACTGGTAAGGGCTGTAAATGTGCAAAGGTAGTTTGTGGTAGCCTTCCTATTCCAGAGATCTACCCAGGACAGAAATATTCCTGACAATCACTGTGCCCACCATAAGACATACAAGTGAATGGATATGATAGACCCAATTCAGCTATAATTTGTGTGGTAATTACTAGCTAAATCATTACTGATTTGAAAGCCAACAAGAATGTTGCAAACATATGTGTGTATAGACACAAGTGTGGGTGGTTTGCTATTCATTACTAGTAGTCTATAGCAATTAATATAATAAGCTAATCTGCACATGACTTTTATTATGTCTACTTATATCATTTATGTATAACATATGTTGACTCAGTTGATTAATTCAATAAGCATTAGATATTTACAATGCAGATCCATATGAAGGTAAAATAAGAAAACATAGTTATGGTTGCTGTTTTTATGGACACCTTTAGTATTTATGAAACTGGGGATAAAAGCAGGCAATATTCCCATTTAAAAAAACTATGTTGGCTGGTCAGTGTTGAGGTCCATGGGCTGTGATGCTTCCAGGCTGATGTCCTGGCCTGTGTTTCCTCCAAGGGCTATGATAGTATCCATGGCCCAGGGTGTAGCAGAGGGCATTGATGATGTCTATGGTCTGTACTGCCACAAGAGACATGCTGATGTCTGTGGCATGTGCTGACACTGGAGACCATGTGTTGCCCCTGAATGTAAATGGCAAGGAAACTAATTTTGCAGTAGTATGGATAGCTGCATACTGATAGTTCAGAAAGAGGGACATACAAGGCTCTTCCACAACTCCTACCATAGCACCCCACACCCCCCAAAATAAAATAAAAAGTAACAACCTACACAGAAAACAGTTGACGAGAACTCTTAAAAATTATGATTTTGTTGCTGAAATGTAGCTCTCCACAACTGAGGACATCTGGTGAGGGTGCAAGACCCTTATTTTTCTTTAAGGAGCTGACTACTGGGACTTTGACAATACTCCAATACTCACATTGGACTTGTATTTTTTTAAGGGCATACCTGGGAACATTGGGGAGTGTGATCAGGGTACACAAAGTGAAATTCCCAAATAATCAACAAAATATTGCATTGGGTAAGACAAAAAACTCAGTTGGAATGCTGGATGGGCTGGGTCCAGTATTTAAGGGACTAGTAATGAATGAACAGAAGTAAAGTCACCATCTGGGCAAAGCTCAAGTGAGCTTGTTTGAACAAAGCATGATGGTCAGGTAAACAGAATGTACTTTAATTTCAAGATGCAACTGTGAAGGAAAACTTCTCCCTCCTGTATGCCTTGGTGCAGGTATGGAAAGCCAGCAATATATTTTGAGATGGGATGGGATACAGTTGTGTCTTATACACACTAGTGGTTCTCATCTCTGAAGATCCCTGTGAAGTAGCCCCTTAGCAAGTGTTGAGAACTGGGAAAGTATTGTTAGAGATCATCTGAGCCAAAAGTGACAGCATGGGAGTTATACTACAAAAGGCTTATTTTCTGCAGGCCTTATTAAAACATGCTGACTCCCTTTTCTCTGCAACCTGGGTTACCAGGAATGACGCTTTATTGAAGTGTTTAGACTGTTGGAGTTTTGTTGCTAACTATTTAAATCAGTAGAGAAAACATAGGTCAGCATGAAGGTCCTGGTGAGGAACGATTATCTTTTGGGCAGTAGAACTCCATGCATTCAGAAATAACTTGAGTGTTCTAGAAAACACTGAACAGTTTTAAAGGGGATTTCAATTTAAGCATCAAGAGGACAACAGTGGGTCCAGGAACATCTTGTCCTGTGACTAACCACTAGTGCAAAATTTAGGCAATATTGACTTCATATTCCAGCTGAATTAGTAGTCTAAGGAACATTGAAAAGATTATGCTAAATATATCTGTGGCAGGACTATGGTTCAGTGGTAAAGCAATTCCCTAGCCTGTGCAAGGCCTAGGATTCCATCTTCAGTAAACCCATGCACACACACACACACACACACACACACACACACACACACACACCCTAAATTTACATTATAGTCTAGTGGCTGAATATATGTATAAAACAACGTAAGTAATAAGCTAAATGATCAAGAAATGCCAGATAATATTTTTTTACATCCAAACAGGTTGAAAATGCTTGTAAAGCTTAGCAATATGTAAAAACATAATTAGTTGGTGAAAAATAATTCACTTTCTTTTCTAAATTATGAGGTAGCTGTAGATGACCATAAACAGACCATGTTCACATTAGGATGAATACCATATTTGTGGTAATATATTACTTATTTATTACAGCTTGTCTGAGGGTTTAGAATGCAAAGCTATCCTCAAGCCATAGAGTTCAGGCAATGGTGATACCCAACTTTAATTCCAGCAGTGATACTAGCAAGCCATAAAAGCCAGGCAGTGGTGCCACATGTCTTTAATCCCAGGACTCAGGAGACAGGCAGATGGACAACCCTAAGTTCCAGTCCACCTTGGCTAACACAAGAATCTAGATTAACAATGCTCACACTTTTCATCCCAGCACTTGGAAGGTGGAGACAGGAGTGATATTGCTGGGCAAAGAAAGAAATATAAGGCAGGAGGGAACAGGAACTCAGAGCTTTTGCCTCTGAGGATTTGGGAACACAGCATTGTCATTTCAGCTTCACAGAGGCAAGATCTACTGGCTTCACTGCTTTGCTTTTCTGATCATCAGCTTGAAGTTTGAACCCCAATATCTGTCTCTGGGTTTTTATTTTTCATGTTACACATATGCACTTTAAATTCTTCTGGAGGGATAGGGACCTAGAATGTGAGTGGCCAAGCAGAGGAGAAGCAAGGACAGAGAATGAACGCATATGTACATTAAGGAAACGATTAATTTTGTCAATAGCTCCAGGCATTCTCACTTTTAAAATAAATTTTATTTAAATTACAAACAATCTTATTTTACGTATCAGTCCCAGTTTTTCTTCCCTCCCATCCTCCCATGCCCCCTATAAACTTTCCCAATCCGTCCCATATCCTCGCCCCAGGGAGGGTGAGGCCTTCCTTGAGGGATCATAAAAATCTGTCAAGTCATTTGTGGCAGGGCGTAGGTTGTCCCCTGTGTATATAGGCTAAGAGATTCTCCCTCCATGGGGAATGGGCTCCTGAAGAAGTCTGTTTGCAGGTATTCTCTTTGTAAATCTTTTTTCTGCTTCCCTACTTCATTTGGAGCGCTTCTGTATATAGAGGGAGTGTTTGGAGCTCTTCATTCCTCCTCAAGACTGGGCTGGTTCACACTTCACATCACCTTGTTGAGGGACAGTGGCTCCCTGCATATTTGTATATTTGAAACAAACGAGAATACTTTAATATTTGAACAAATTAAATTAGTTGTCACTACCATATTATAAATGAATAGCTGCAGCAGCTATTCATAGGAGCATGGGAAAATAAAGTTCATGTATATCATTAGTAAATATGTATATTGACTTTTCTGATTTTTGGAAAAAAATGGCAATGTGCACTAAGGCTCACAGACATAATAATGTAGGTCTATTAGGCTAATGATACTGTTTCGTGGAATTTATCCCTGGGGAATAATCCACAAACAAATAAGATTTTAGAAAAAGATATCCAGCTATTGAATATACTTCCCAATGGAAGACAAGAAAAAATTGCATTGCTTTTATCAAGGAGGCATGGAACATGACAGCAACTGTACAACATGAGAGGAATATTTGTACTATGATACTTAATGAAACATTGTCGTATAATTGTGCATGTGTCATGTATCCAAGTATGTAAAATTTATAAATGAGTATATAAGGATAGACTATGATATCTTCCAAAAATGGACAATTTTACTGGTTATATATTTACTGTCTCTTTTCAGGTTTATTTTGCTTTTTTATTAGCTTACAAAATATCTCATTTAAGAATGGCATTTAATAGACAGAATTTTCTTTTTTTGTTTCCCTCTTCACTCCTTTCTTCTCCATGTTGGTTTCCTTCCTTGTGCTCTCCCACCTCACGTAAACTCCTTCTTCCTTTCATATAACTATTGTTCCCTCCTCAGTCACTCAGCATTTCTTGTCCACTGCCATAGTCTTCTACCCTGTTTTGTAGCCTGTAGTCACTCTTTCACATCCCATTTTCACACACAAACACTAATAACAAGGATCTGTGTATGAGAAGCTCCGTTAAATATCTTTCTTTTTGAGATAATCTTATCTCAATAACGTCTTTCCCATTCCATCCACTTTCTGGAAGCTTTAATAAGTTAAATTTTCTTAACAGTTGAATAAATTTCTATTGAGTGTCCACCACATTTTTATAATTCATTGCTTTCCTCATGGACATCAAGGCAGGTTCCTTTTTCTTGCTTTTGTGACAAGTGCAGCAATAAACATGGGCTTATAAATTTAACCAGTAGTTTTGTTATGAAAAAATGATTTTATATAAATAAACCTTGAGTCAAATTCTACTTGGTACTAAACCTCTATTATTCTCGGCTCAGTGGCGCTTAAATTCAGGATAGAGACATATCCAACTATTATCTGATGCAATGACCAGGTGCATCAATGCAGAGAGAGAACTGTTGGAACTTTCTAATAGGACAAGATAAATAGCATGAAATCATCAAAGAGATGTCAAATAAACTGAAGCTGAGAAGATGCCTTTCCTGTGTCCAGAGTGATAAGTGTATATCCAAGGGGCTGGTGTTAGAAGGAAAAATTATAATAATAAATTCAAGTAGAGCTTAGAAAACACTATGACTAAAGTAGGTAGATGTGAATTTCAAGTTGTTTATCATGTTGACCATGAAAACTCAATGTAGTTCCTTGAGAGGAGAAATAAGTTAAACAGATTTTTAAAAAGGAGAAAAAATTATGATGACATATCTAGTAATTTGTCAGTGAATACTAAATTCTAAATAAATTCATTTCTCCTCATTCTCAGAATTTTTATATGCTTCCAGCATTTACTTTGTACCTGCTGAGACTCACATAACAGTTCCTCATATTTAGCACTGCAGAAGGAATGCAGCACATCTTTTACATCACTGAAAACATTTAATGCCATATGTTCAACATAAGCATAAATGTGGAAGCAAAATGCCCTGCTTTCACAGGCAGAAATGGAAATATTACATGCTTCCAACTGAGTTCATTTTGTGTTGTACAATTCTCAAGAGTCAAGCATTTAAGCATTCAGAATGCTAACCAGCTACAAATATACAGAAAAGGGATGGAACACTGCTGCCATGGTAAGTGGTTTGATCTTTGCCACAATGTCAAGGCTTTGACATAAAATTAAATATCAAAATATTTCAATTTATCCTTTGGAATGACAATAGTACTGTACATTAACTACACGTATCATATTATATTCTTACCATCTGAAATTAAGGGAGAATTTAAGTGTTACCTTCCATTTGAAAAGTTAAATTTCAAGAAGAATAATTAGGCTAAGAAAAAGTATATAAGTGTTTGTAAACTTCTAGTTCAAATTCCATTACTGCTGCCTTTATATTCAACTCATATCTTACTATATATTCTTGTATTAAAACAAAATTCTCCAAAACAAATAAAATATTTATGGAATTTTAGCTTGACATTAAGTGATGTAATTTCACAATTTCTCTCTTTCTCTCCCACACATACATATATAATATATTTATATGCAAAGGTAGATATATAAATATATATAACTTGATTCACTAGATAAAAATATATAGTGTGTGTCATTCTACAAAATTTGGGAAAAAAGGAGATGAATCAGAACAAAATTTCATTCTTCATTTAGTGGGCAGGGTGGTGAATAAATCAATACTAGAAATGTCTTGATAACCATGTGTGAATGAATGTATCATTGAAAGTTGATATACTGGTTTAAAATGGATATATAATATTTTTATATTATATAATGAGACTCTTGATTTGTATTTATTAAAGAAATAGTAATAAGAAACTTTATGGAGGAAGGGATGATTATTACATGCATCCATTCTCTGCTACAGCAATCAGCCCTGCTGATTCATACACTTGACCAGGCCACATCCTATGTTTCTCCACCTTTTCAAAATTAGTTCAACAAAGAAGGGGAAATGTCACATTCTGTGATGAAAATGCACTCCGTTTACTAAATGGATTCAGTTCACATGAGATGACAATCTGTCACTCTGCATCCATTTTAGGAATGCCTAGAAATTATTCTGTTGGAAAATCTTGGATGAAGAATCAGTTTTGGGATACTAGTGCCTGCCCCTCACAACCAGGCAGCCCTTTTCAATCTTGGTTGCTATAACAACCAGATAGCACTTTTGGTCCCAAACACAACAGACTCCTTTATGGTGATGATTATTATTAGTCAGTTTGCACTCCAGGCAGAAATCTGATTTACTTTCCCCGAGGAAAGACTCCATATGACAGGCAAAATGTCAGAGATAGAATAATACAGAGGAGAAGTATGGAAGTTCAGTGACATAAAACATGTATGTGGAAATATACTTTGTGAGCCCTATATTATTTTTAAATGAAAAGGTGTCAGATTATTCAGCCCAAACTGTGATGTTAACTGTGTCGTGCCTTGAGCTACATAATAGCTATTGTAAAGGTATCGGGCATAGATGATATACAATGGAGTGGTTGATAAATTGTGTCACCTGAAAACTCTGAAGGCACATGAATTTTTGACATTATGCTGTGTACCTAAGAATAGAAGAAGAACCTGTAGGAAAAAAATGAGACATGTTCCCTAGTACAATGCCCACAGTACAACATGCTTATCTTCCTTCACTTGATTTAAGAATGGGAGCAAAGCAATTTCCCTCCCGGAATCCCACACATGATCCCAGTAAGTGTGAAGTGGGAATTCGGCTTCAAATGTGTTTCTTTTGCTTCTGCAAAGAAGATTCTAAGCAGTTTTCATCTGCGACTTAGCAAAAACATTATTGTAACCTTTAGTGGGGTGTGAACTTCAAGCTGACCCAGAAGAATAAAACTTTGGGAATCTACTGCATGGGAATAAAACTGCATGCTCTGTTCAAGCCAACAATTTCTGTGTGGCATGTTTATCAGTATTGTGCCCCTGCCTTGCAACACTGTGTCCTTGAACCAGGGATATAAAATGATCCTATTAAGGGAGCTAAGCCAAGTCTGGTCAGAGAAAGACATTTATTTCCACTGACCCAGCTGGTCAAGTGAATTTAGGCTCAGCAGCTTGGCTCACTTGAGAATCAAGAATTGCCATCATGCTTGTAATTACAGCATGAAAGTAATTTCCAGGAATGAACATTGCAAAGGAGTCAAACTTTCCCTGGAAATATTACACTTTGGGAAAGCTCAAAAGGTAAATTTGAAATGTGTGCTTCATGTGACAGGCATAATAAATTATTTCCATTTGCATCAATAAGAATTTAAAAAATACATTTAAAAACTCGAAGTTGAAATGAATTAACATGAGAATTATTATGTATTTGTTCGAAATTCTGTGCATTCCTTGCCATCTCTAGAGGACACTTGGGAAAGATTTCTGGCATGGCAAACATTGAATATTTGGGATGTCATCCAGAATTATTGGAGTAGGTAAGATGGATTGATACTTTCTTCATGAAGTTTCCATCATCTTGAAGAGTCACGAAAGTGTCTTTAGATGTGGCTAAAGAACTTACAGGATCCAGACAGGGCAAATGTCAAAGCATAGAGACTTCCTATTTCTTCGGATTCCTTTTTATTCTAGGTCAGTGACAGAAACACGCCACTGCCTAGTCATTATTGAAAAGATGAAGAGACCTGTTGATGAGGGATTTTTTAAAGGAATTCTTTATCAGTTCACTTCAACATTGTTCTTGTCTTTGAGTTTTACAAATATATATATTTGGTGTGCTTTAGCATATTTAGTATAGGCAACTCTACAATTCTTTAAATATGTATTTATTTTTAAAAAATTAAGGTAAAATAGTGGGAAGTTTACCAAAATCTGATACTTAACTATACCTAATACAATAAGATATTAATTTGGAGACTGGGCATAGTTCATTTGGAAACATGCTGACTTTGTAATCATGAGGGCCTGAGTTCAATATTCAGTACCCAGGTGGAAAATACAAACTGGACATCGTGGTGCTCCCTTGTAATTCCCTGCACATGAAAGATGGAGAAAAGGCCACCAAATTAGTCCACATGTAAGGGACTGTATCTCTGAAAAAAAGTATGTATTGTGCCTGAGAAATTACAGTATTTTTATGGAATTTGAGACAGTATAAGAAGTTATAAAATGTTTAAAATATATTGTCACTTAGAGCCAAGTCATTTAACACACATAAGTATTATTCTAAATTTTAATATTTGAAAATAATAATAGAACTCTAAGGTTATTACTAGGTGGGTAAGAGTGGTTATTGGTTAAGCAAAAGGAGAGGGTTTTGAATCCCCAGGACCTATGTAAAAGCTGGAGAATGTACACACATATTTGTAACTCCAGAATTGCAAGACAAAGACAAGGGGATCACCAAAGCTTGTTGACAAGTCAGGGTAGCTGGATTAATGATCTTCAGGTTTATGAAGGGACTCTGCTTCAAAAATAAGGGTGAGCTCCATGGAGAAAGTAAACCACTTTCTTTCTTTGGTCACCATGTGTATGTTTCTCCATGTGTTTCCACATTTACACCACACATGAGCATATATAGCGCAGCCTCTGACACACAGTACTAGTTAATTGATCAATCTGGAAAACAATAATCTCTTATCTTTCACAGTTAATATAATCACATTTTGAGAGACTCCAGTTGCCATGTTCAGGTGCATTCTTAGATGAGTACATGTGTAAATTAGCTGGGATAGTGACCTTTTAACATTTATTTTGATAGGATTGAAACTTTAGATGTAACATTCCAGTGTCTCAGAACTGCAACAATTTAGGCTTTCCCAGAATCTCTATCTCTATGTGGTTTCAGCATAGGAATTCTTCAGTCTGGAAGATTTAAAGTGGATGGATTGCTTAAATGAACGTTGGGGGCTGTAGACTCATGCAATCCAATGAAAAGATAGAACAGAATCACACATTCTGATCTGTCCTGGAAAGCTCCACAGCATTGGTTCATATATGGTTGGTGGGACAAGGGAGACACAAACATACAATAAATGAATAAAAGGAGGGACATATACTTCAGATCCTGGGGAGAAATAGAAGACTCTGGAAAATCATGGAAAACCTGAAAAATCACAGTGTGTTATATGAAAAAAAAATTCAGAATATAGTGAGGCCCATCAGAATTGTCCATCATAAGTTTCATGAACATCACTTTAACTTTTGAGCAAGTCAATTGAAGATTGTTGTTTTGAGTTGCACCAGAAGATATATATATATCTTGTATGCATGCCTATATATATAAACTCTTTAATTTATGTATATGTATACATCTTGAGTTTATATATACACACATATATAGTCCTCTCAAATTTATATTATACACACACACACACACACACACACACACACACACACACACATATGTAAATATATGGAAGGAGTTGGAGGGTAGAAAGGAAGGGATAGAAATTATATAAATACAGTATTCATGTATAGAATTCTCAAAAACTTGTAAGGACTAAAGGAGGAACTGAACCTGTGTCTGGAAACAAGTCAGTCCCAAATACCTACTCCTGTTCCTTTTTGAGTTTCTATCTTGGTTTTGCTTGATGATGAGCTGTAACCTGTAAGGTGGAATAAATCCTTTCTTCCTATGTTGCTCTTTGTAATGTTTTTATCATAACAACATATGCCAAACTAAAACATATGCTTACTAATTTCTATACATTCCCATCTTACTCTTATATGAATATCTATTGAATTCTACAACTTCAATCAAATGGTGTCCAGATAATCACCAGAGCATTAAATATGAGGCATGTGACACATATTTGTTATTTAAAGTAATCTTTAGCCAAGCTAGTAGAAAGCTTGTTAATTCCGTTGTTACAGTAGTAACTAGCAAACAGGAAAGGCTGAGATGTATTGAACAAAGGAAATTTAAAATGTACTAAAGATGGAGGTTCTCTCCCATTGGGTCCCACAGCCTCTTTGCCCAAAATAAACACACAAAGACTTACACTAATTTAATAACTGTTGGCCAATGGCCCAGGCCAGCAGTTATTGGCTACCTCTATCTTAATTATTAACCCATTTTTATTAATCTATGTATTGCCACATGGCTGTGGCTTACCCATAATCCTGCATGTTACTCCACCTCTCTCCCCCTCAGACCTCACTTGGTCTGGTTGCCCACCTATCCTTCTTGCCTTGCTATTGGCCAAACAGTATTTTATTCATCAATCAATAAGAGAAACATATATACAGAAGGACATTCCCCCATCAATGTACTTTTTTATTTTTTATATATTTGAATTACAAACAAGAGTGAATTACATGACAATCCTAGTTCCCTTCTCCCTCCCTTCCTCCTCTACCACCCCCCAACTAAAATCCTACCTGTTATATGTCCTTTCTTCTAATCTACACCTGACTCAAAATTTCTGCTTCCTCATGACCTCTGCATCCTTCCTAAGACCCAATAGTGAGTACCTACTCTGCAGTGTGTGTAGTCCTGTGCATCAGAATGGTGGGGTTGTATGTGTTTGCATACTCCACTTCATTAACACTCAAAGTAAATAGTTCATCACTGATTAAGTAAAACTAATAATCTCAGAGTGCAACCAAATGAATAGGACCAAAGGAGAAGTGGATGGAATTTATGCCAAGGAAAAATACACCTTTGTAGGGACCAGGTTGATGGAAGGTTGCTGAATGAATGGTTGTTACAACAAGTAGAAAGGTCATGGAAAAATGCACAAGCAATATTTATGACAAACCACAGAATATGTATTTTATAAATGAGCAAATGGAGGCTGTAGTGGCCTTAATAATCCAACCAGCATGACACATGTTTTTAGCTGTCAGTTTAGAATAAAAACAAAACCCTTAGTCAGTGTCTTCACCTAGTTCTTTCACTTCTATATTGGGAGCTTTGAAATATTAAGTTGTAATTCGTATTTAAAATGAACTTTCTGCCGGGCGGTGGTGGCACATGCCTTTTATCTCAGCACTCTGGAGGAAGAGGCAGGCGGATCTCTGTGAGTTTGAGACCAGCTTGGACTACAAGAGCTAGTTCCAGGACAGCCTCCAAAGCCACAGAGAAACCCTGTCTCAAAAAACCAAAAATAAAATAAAATAAAATAAAACAATAAAATGAACTTTCTAGTATCTGGCCTCTTCCTTTCCTTTCCTAATATCATTAGCAAGCTAAGTTTAACCAGTCTATCTTTGCTCTTCTTATAGACAGAATTGAAATTTTAATGAAAAAAATGTTAGCAAAAATCATTTCGGTGATGATCACATATGAACTTGATTCCCTTTAGGAAGTAACATGGCAAATAATTCTATTTTACTTTGCTTTAATAATGTAAAATTTGTTTGTGTAGCACCATACAAAATACCAAATGTACCTCAGGTTTGATACATCTGAAAGATGAGTTGAAATATGACATGATCAAAGAACCAAAATCTTGAACAAGAGTCAGTGGATAACAAGAGGCATATTACAAAAGAAGGCTCAGGAGGGGCTGGAGAGATGGTTCTTTGGTTAAGAGTATTAGATGCTCTTCCAGAGATCCTGAGTTCAATTCCCAGCAACCACATTGTGGCTCATAATCATCTGTAATGAGATCTGGCACCCTCTTCTGGCATGCAGGCATACATTTAGGCAGAATCATGTGTACATAATAAATAAAAAAATAAACAAATAAATAAATAAATCTCTTTTTTAAAAATGCTCAGAAAGGCTAGGATGTCTACCTGGCCCAAGCTGCTGCAGGGCCATGTCTGAGTCCATGGTCCAGCTACAGTCAGGGTCTGTGTGGATGTCTGTGGCCTGTGTCACCAAAGGAGGTCCTAGGAACCATGTGAGATGAAATCAGAGAGCCATACTGAGCTGGGTATGCCCTTCGCTGGACCTGGAAAGCTGGCTTTGCCTCTTGTTGGACACTACAGTAAGAGATCTGGCCCCTGCATGCCAGAGAGATGGTCCCCACCCCTCACCACAGGCTAAGGGGTCAGTGTGAACTGACCATAAGGGCTTGAATGTGACAGAGCATTCTCCACCCACTCTCCCAAGGTGGGTGGCTCCAGGGGCCCCCAGACTAGTCAACTTGAATACTATCCAGGCCCACATGTGGCCTTTGGGTTGACCCACCCTAGCATCTACCCCATCTGGAACCTGATAGAGCTGGTGAAGGAACTGGTCCCGTGGAATGATACACACAAGATCTTGGAGACGCCTGGCAGCCACAGTATATCCCAGAGGAGTTCTGCTGAGGACTCAGTGATGATTGTGTACCAGAAACCAGAGGTCTTGAACCAGACCACTGACTCATTGCAGTAGACATGTGACAGTAAAACTGATGGAACAAAGACTTAAACCATATGGCACACTGAAGCCTCCATTGCTAATAGGATGAATGAAGAGGTGTTGGAGAAGCAAATAGTTTTTTGTTGATGTAAAGTTTGTTTTGTGTTTGTTTGTTTGTTGTTGTTCTGTTTTGGTTTTGCTTTTGTTTACTTGCTTGCTTTGATTCATTTCCTTGTGGAGGCATGGTAGGGGTGAGGGGAGAACAGAGGAAACCAGGAGGTGAATGGAATTAGGGCACATGATGTGAAACTCCCAAAGAGTCAATACAGAGGTTATTAAATAATAAATAAATAAAATCAAGGAAAAATGTAGAGGAATGCTGAATCCAGAGGCAGGAATCTCTTGCAGAATTAGAGGAAATCATTAAGGATGTTTCCAACAAGATTGGTCAAGCATCTAAAGCAATCAGGTCAGAGAAGGACATTGAAACCATCTAGGAGATAATTCACACTGAAGGAAATCATTTGGCAATTTTACAGAGAAACAGCCTTGGTAGGTCAAATATGTGATTTTTCTAACCATTCTGTCTTTATCCTTTTTTGACTTAATTGGATAGCTTAACTTTGCAAAGGGTCCAGAATGGAAGAAGGACAGATTATTTTAAACTAAAATTACAGATAGATAATTCAAGTCACTGGGGACATGGTAACCATAGTGAAAGTCCAAATGAATTCACAACTTTGGGGGAATGAAGGCCTCACGGTGATTTAAGTTTTTGTTTTGTAAACATTCATAAATCTTTGCAAAAGAAAAAAATTGACAAGCACAGTGCTGACATTCAAAAAATACAGAAAGAAAGAATAAACATTGACTAGCATGGACTCTTTGTACATAGAAAAGAACAATAGATGGAGATATACATAAATTAAAAAGAGCATTCAGAAACATTAAAAACACTGAGTATTGCTTGGGTTATGATATCCTTTGGGAGGACACCATTGGAGAGATGTTATATTATGCCACAGAAGAGGTCCATGAAAGGGTGGAGTTGGCTCAGGTTTTCCTATTCTGTTTGTCTTGCTTTGGATTATGTCAGGTCACTCAGAAGAAGTCTGTTAGCCTTTCCCTCCATAAAACCACACCTCCACTTAAAATTAGAAAACATTATAAATTCTGAGTACTTCAACACACCTATTTTGAGCATGTAAAATGTTAACAAATATATAGCAAATTGGCATAGTGCCTGTGAATTTTCTAATAATATTTGAATGTCATATCCATCCTTTGTTTATATAAGTGACAAACTGACTGCATATAGTCTATTTAAATTTTCTGTTCAGTATGTTAAGTGTCAGATGAAGACAATTATTTTTCTGGAACAAAAATCTGGGGAATGTGGAGTTAACTACTAAGGGCAGTATAAGCTGTCAGCTGCATCTTAAGCCTGGATTGAGTTTGTCCAGGAAGAATATCACAGGCAGTGGTAAGCATGTGAACTGAAGCATGGAGGGAGGGAGTAAAGTTGTGCTTATAGGTCTGTAGAGTTCTGTGTACCTTGGAACTTTAAAATGGAATGTGAAAGCTGCTATTGAGACCAAGCCTGACAAAATCAGCTCTCTCCCAGAAAGAATCTACATGGTGGAAGAAGAGAACCAACACATGAAGGCTGTCTTATGACCCTTGACCTCCATGTGCTCACACATGGGCAAGAATGTGAACACACACACACACACACACACACACACACACACACACACACACACAATCACAATAATAAACAAATTAACTAATTAATAACTGCAGATGTAGGTGGAACAATGAAGTGAAAAGAGTTATCATTATTTAAGCCAAAATACTCCAGTTTCAGGACCACTCTATAAATGCTAGGTACCTAACTTTTGCATGTTGTTATGGTTTGCATGCTTTCATGTCTGGAAGCAGTGGTATCACTTGGAAAAAATTATAAAGAAATAGATGAACTATTGAAATGTGAAATTAGGACATAAATGTAAATGAATTTGAAAGGGGAGGAAATTCACAAGACATCATGGGTGTTGTTCTAAGGAGAATATGGGACAGTTAAACATTCAGTATAAAGGTTGCAAGTAGGACACAAACTGGACAACAGTCTCCAGAGGTCTCAGTATTTTATACCATGGAAGCAGGAACAAATAACGGAAGACAGAGGCCAGATTCTTGACAGCAGATACTGTTTCAAGCATAAGGCTCCCAGCTTTCCTGATTGGAGGATTTAAAGATAGTAGTAACCCAGGAATGCACAGGTTGCACTATTCCCAAGGCAGCTTCAGTGTCCAGCTCAGGATCAGGATGTATGCCTACACACCCTTAGCTATTGTACGAAATAGAAAAGGGTGAAATTAGAAAATCATTAACGCATACACTTTGAAATTAAACTAAAAGTCAGCTTTCTGGTGAAAAGAAAATATAATTAGAAATTATTTACAGCTTACTATAATTTATAACATTAGTTTTATATCTGTTTTCTATACTATCAACAAAAGTTTCATAACATTGAGTTTAACAAACTCAAAAATAAATCACCAATATTTCATAGAACTAGAGTAGACAATACCAGGGAAGTTGAGGGAAATTATGGTATGTATGCCTTCTCTTTGTTTCAGGATTGGCTACCCTCAGTATTTGACTTCTTATGACCCTGAGAATCAGAATCAATAAGGTGAAGTTACTGAAGCAGAGTTGCTCAGGCTCAACACATAGCTAATGAATGAGGATTTCTGGAACAAGGTCAGAGTTTTCAGTTTGAAAGTAGCTTCGAATGTAAGTCTGAAACTCATTGGATTGAGTTTCATTGACACTGCTCTTAGGAAACACAAAACAGTACCTGCAGGCATCACTTAAAACCCACAGGGCAGTTGAACATCAATCAAAGAACTGCCCAAGGCTGTCTGTCTTCATCCACATGAATGTCCTCAATAATCAATTCTCTTACCTCCCTGGACACATCTCCTTATTCACCCTCTCTCTCTTCATCTAACTCTGTTTTAATTTTTAACTGAGGTTTCTGTGCTTCTCTTCCTTCTTCTACAACAGCTCCTGTACTGTCCTAGGACAGCAACAAAATCAAACGTCAATCCTGGCTGACGTCATGCCAGGGAGCAGCCCTTTCCATCAGTCCATGTCTTTTGGGTGTATCCTCTCTCCCTTTGCAAATCTAGAGGAAATAAATGTTTTTGCTAGTGTGAAAATTGTGTAACATAGCTACTCATTGAAGTATCTGGCAACAATAAGATCGTGAGTCTAGGGAAGTGACATGATGACTGCATAGAACACAAACATTTACCTGAATAATCTTAGGCATCTTTCTTGATACAATTTTTGTGTCTCTATTTTAACATTTAAAAACTTCGGGGTTGAGAAATTCTTTGTGATGAGTGTCCTATTCATCATGAGATGTACTGACAAGTGAAATTGTGTTTATGCATGGTGGAACACCCAATGAGTTGGGAGCAAATGTCCCATTAAAAAAAACCCTGAATTCAAACAGCTCTCCACAGGATTCTTGATGTAAACATGGAATTTATGGAGTACTTCTGCGATACCATACCAGATCAAATATGGGGTTTTTTGTATGATATATAACTTGTTCATGTTCCAAACAAGCTTCTGGGCTAACCTGCCATACACACATGAAGACCTGAATTTGGGTCCCTAAATCCCACACATAAAAAGCTGGCATGGTGTTGCATTCCTTAAACTTCAGCAGTGAGGATGGGAGGGAAAGATATAGGAAATATCCCTGAAAATCAATGGCTAGCCAACCAAGATGACTACTTGAGCTCTGGGTTCAGTAAAAGAACTTGTCTCAAAAAATAAAAGTAAAGAAAAATCAAGGAAAGTTATGCAATGTTTAATTCCGGTCTCCTCATACATACACACAGCACATGTGCCTAGGTGTTTGCATGTACTTATGTACAAATATACATACCTTCTTGGCCATGTACACACACACTAACAGTTAAATATACAATATGTCCATACATGGACAAACACATACACACAAATACACAAACACACACACACACACACACACACACACACACACACACACAGTGCTTGTTAAGCATTTCAAACTACTTAAGCTTTAAAAGATACTGCTGAGAATATCATGAGGAACTTAAATGAATGAGTCACACAAACTTGAATATAAGCCCATGGGGACCTTGAGCTAAACCAAGAGCAAAAGCAGTCTTTTACTGCTTTGAAGGATGTCCCTTCTCTCATCTGAGCAGGATGCATTTTATCAAACTGTTGATAATTTCATAAATATTTGCCATTCATAGTTAATCACTAGTCTGCTTTTGTATTCCAGCAATAAGAGAATATTTAAATAAACACCCCTTCTTAATTTAGTGGCCATTCTGTACTATTTCTTAGTAGAGCAAAAGCTGGAAGTCTATTCCTTTAAACTTCTCACTCTCATTTTAAAATATTTCACTTGAAATTGCAAAGCAAATAGAATGAAAGAAAAACCCTATAAGGAGATTATTATTTTAAGAGGCAAAATCATATTTTGTTTCCTTACAATTATATTTTTAAACAGCTCTTTCCTTCTCAAATCATTAAAGTACCTCTCATTTCATCATTTCTTCATCTTCTTTATTTCTTCCTTCCTATTTTCCCCAATTGCACACACACACACACACACACACACACACACACAGAGAGAGAGAGAGAGAGAGAGAGAGAGAGAGAGAGAGAGAGAGAGAGAGAGAGAGAGAGAGAGAGAGAGAGAGAGAGATTGAAACCTGTAGACACATAGATTTTAACCGTTTCTGGGCCATTAAAGATACTTAAAATGTGTTTTATTTCTGGTTAGTGTGTGATCCTGAGTGAGGAACATGGCCTTCAGTCTTCCTTGCCTTTAAACCATGCCCATGACCCTGCAGTGTCCTGTCCTGTCCCAGCTGAGGTCTGAGAACTTGCCATATGACAGCTCAGTTTCATCATCTATAATGCATAGATGTGAGTGTCTTCTTTGAAACGCAGTTGTGAATGCTGAATGAAAAGAGCAATATTTACACTGGATGAAACATATTTGATATTTTCAAAGGTTAATGTCTTTCTTCCTCTCCTTTTGTCCTTAATCTCTGAATTTAAAAAAGAGTGAGCAACTTGCCTGCTGTTCCTTTGGGAGAGTGAAGGTTTTAACACTCTCGTTCTTTCTACAACATTCACAGAAGAGTTGTGCTGCTCTAATGTAGGAGAATTTTTATTACAGAGGAAATCCATAATGTTACAGATTGGAATTTCCATAGGAGAAAATGATCTCAATCAGTGTTGAGTCAGTAGTCCCCTACATCTCTTCCCTGGCAGTACAGGCTGAGACAGATTTTCCTTAAGAATGCTTTTCTGGAAAACTTGATCCTACAAGTCATGTGTCAAAACAGCTGGAGTGCAGGGGGAAAAAGTCAGGAACATCCTGAAAGCATGTGGAATTCATTCCAGAACTATCATCATTTTTGTTCTTGGTGGTGTTGGTACATAAAGGGAGAGATACAAGTTAGTCAGTAGACATTTTACCCCATGGTGCTTTAATTGATGTGTCATTTTAGATTCTTGGCAAGGCCTTTAGTCCTAAGAACACTCCCATTTATCCTACATTGCAGGTACAGAATAGAAGTATAGGTGGGGTGATATTTTACCCGAAGCTTATCAGTGAACATTTAGTGCAACTTAAGCTACTGTAAGAGAAGCTGAGAAGGTGTTCAAAGCTACTTAACTAGCATTTATTAGAATATGTAAATTAGCATATTTTATATACTAACTTTTTATATACTAATATATTTTATATACTAAATACAAATATACACACACACACACACACATATATATATATATATATATATATATATATATATATATAAAATTTAGTTTTAGTAGACCAAAAAAATCCTCTGTTAATTACTAACCTTCTATTACATGCATGCAAGAGCAATAGGGTATACTAGTATCAATGAGGTGACAAGAGAGATAAGGCCTTTGGTCTGTTTAATATTATAATATAGAGAAGCCCAATGCTTAATATTTAGAACAAATACCAATAAAAATATGACAAGAGATCAAAACTTTTGTTGTCCACTATCAATCATTATATAAATAAATAAGCGTATTTTCATTGTGTACATTAGATAGATATTATCTTCACCTTGTTGGCAGTGAAATTTGTACCAAAAAGAAATTTAACGTGCAATAATGGGAAGAAAATTTAACTATGTTGAGAAAGAATTCTATGGGTTGTCTTCAGTTGACCTGCAACTCAGTTACCTTGTAGATATTTCAGAAATGTCTCATCATGTCCTGCTTGTGGTACTGTTTTGCTATTGTTGTTTGGTTAATTGATTTTGTTTTGTTTTGTTTTAATTAGAGTTATCTGCTCATGGAAACAACTGCTTACCCAATTGTGGACGATCATACCTTAAAAATATAGGAGGAACATGGCTTTATTCTGTTACTTGTAGCAAAGTCTGTTCCCTTGACTCTGCTTCTGACTTACTTGAGACTGCTACTGTCCAAAAACCATACTTTCTGATATCACATTTGATTTTAGGTATAATTGTGGAGGTATAAACCCACACTGATGAATCTATCTAATTGAACCTGTTACTTACTCAACTTCAGTTACTCCTCAAACTAAGCTTCTGGAGCAAGCACTATCACATCTGCATTCTCCAAAGTTGTGAACTGGCAGTCTACTACAACACCCAACCAATGTATCCAGGATTTCTTATCTATTAATTCTGATGCTGTATTGCTGCACTCTTAATTTTCCAATCTTTGAGGTAAAATTATTTTTCAGTCAAGAACTGGGAACACCCAAGATTATTGTTCACTATTCTAGCTATACTATTCTCACAAATCTGTGTCACCATCCCTCTGCACCACTGTTTCTACCCTTAGCTTCCTTTATTATTAAAAATAATATTTACTTCTTTTAGTGTGTATATTTGTGTTTGTGTGTGTCTATGTTCATGCATGTACAAGCATGCTTCATGGCACAGCATGCCTATTGAAGGAAGAAGCCAAATGTGGCTATTCAGTACTCTTTCTTTCCATTATGTAGATCTGAGAATTTGAATTTAGGTTAACAACTTTCCAGGCAAGTCCCATCTTCCACTGAGACATTTCAATGACTCTTTATCCTTAGCTTCTACTAAAATGACAATAACTACCCAATGAGGATTTTACATTATGGTAATTGATGCATTTCTGTACATAACTCACAATATTTGCATATCATGCTCTTTTGTTTATGGCATAAAATGAGGTAAAGGAGTATTGCTGAAAACATAGAAATCAAGTAATCATGGACCAAACAAGGACTGTTTGTATACCAGGAACAATGTGCCATTGTTTAACTTTTCTAATTGTTATTTGATTAAAATATTAATACTACAAAGAAATATGTTAAATAACAGACTTCTCTCTTGTAGAAATCATAATATAAAACATGTTTCCTTTTTCTGAAGGAAAACTGTCCTTTTGTCACTAAGTTAGTAGAATTTTTCCCTGATTCAATCTTTCTTATTTTTTGATTGAATGTCTCTCTTATATTCTTTTCTTTTTCATTTTACTGGTTACTTCATATTTAATGGGCTCAATAAATTACTTTAATTACATTCTTTGAATGTACATGAGATTATAGTTTTATATTTTAGAATTTTGTAGTTTAAAATGATTATTTTAACATTATTTACTTTTTCATTTCTTTAATCTGTTTAATAATTTATTATATAAATATATTTTAGATGTATGGTGCTGGGTCTTGCTATGGTATTTAGGATAGAGAAACAGATTAAGTAATATAAATTCTGACTGTCTTTGAGCTGAAGGAGGCAAATGTAGCATGTACAATAAATTAACAATATGGGAAAACTTATCTTGAGCTCTGAAGCCCATTTCTGAATAATATCACCTCTAATGGTGAATAATCATAATTTCCAAAATGTCAATTATAATATTCTAATTATCTTCATTTTTACTTTCTCCTTAGGTACTTTTTATGTATTTGAATTGGGGAAATCTATTTTCAGAAACTGAGAAAGGAAAAGGAACTGGCTTTTCACATTCTGGGTGATTATTTGCACTCTTACATTCAGTTCAAACTTGAAAAGATAATAACAAGTGAAACATATAGTGATTCCCAGGGACATAAATTCCAAAATCTCCTCTTTGGTTTCTGTGTTTGTAAATTTTTCCCCTAAGGATTTAGAAATACTACACTCTTCAACTGGCATCCTATCTCATCCAGTGCCTTAGCTATGTGATTCTTACAAAATTAGATTAGACAAGATGACAGCAAACATTTGTTCCAGCTCTAAACTGTACAGATAAAATGAAAAATTAAACATATAAACAACATATCATGACCCTACATTCATTATGCTTTATGCATATGTTAATTAATTAATATTAGAGTTGATTAGTAATTACTACAATTAATTAGTACAGCAGAGATTTCAGACTTGCTCCCAATTTTATTTGGTTTTATTTTATGTAATGGGTGGTAAATCAGATCTTCCACAAGTTAATATGCTGTTGCCTATCTTTCCTGCAGTATTGCCTAATGAATATCAGCTAATTAATACATTCTGAATAACTTCCTGAACCATATCCTTGGCACCTCAAATCAACATTCAATAGCAGCTGGAACCACAATGCAAGGAAATGCCTGTGACTTCCAATCTTCAGGGAAGGCTGGGAATCACATATAATAGCTAATGAATTATTTATAATAGCAAGAAATGAGCTGACACATGCATGTCAGCCATGAGGAAGAGTGAACTGTGATAGCACTTATGGCATTGGGCAAATCTGCCTGGCAAGCCTACATTTCAATTTGAAATACTTGGTAAGTGCTGTGTGACTTGTTCAAACTTCAATATTAAAAAAAATAAATAAAATGAAAAAAGGAGTATCTATTTCAGAACATCAGGCTACTATAAGTAAACACTATAGACTGAATAACTTATAATCTATAGACTTTCATTTTAACAGTTCTGGCAGTTGGATCATCCATAATTAAGTAACTGTGAGATTTAGAATCTGGGGGGAACCTATCTTTCTGATTCTTGGATGTTGTCCACTAGCTGTGTTCTCCTATGACGGAAAGTGCACTCTCGTAAATGTTTTTAAGAGCCCTTCTCCATTAGCATTCATGCTACACTTTGTAATTTTTAGGATCAGCATAAGAGTAGTAGGACACTGTAAAATCTGAGCTCTGAACCCAGGGAAGTAAGACTCTAGGGGAGCCAGGAGCTTGAAGAAAATGTGAGAAGTCATAGGCAGATTACAATGCCTTATTTATTCCCATGAAAGCACTCACTCTTAAACTCAACAACAAATTTATACAAAATCACACAAAAGTGGCATTTGGCCAGAAATGGTTATATAATGGATGAGTAGTCATATTTACTATTGATTCAAAGTTACCCAGATATGTGTTATCTGCCATCTTTTGTTGACTCATTCTAGATAACCCATACTGACACCATATTTTCTCAATGTTTAAATAGCCTTTGTTGCTCTCTGTTATCTTCAGACACACAAATTTTTAAAACTTTTATGCTGTAGTACAATGTAAATTAACTTTCTCTGAAAGCATGATGATTGGTATTGTTTCAAAAATAATTCTTTCTCACTATTTCCCATTTCTTTATGTTTATTTTATAGAGTTTATTTTGTCACAAGAGGGTCATGTAGCCCTAGCTAGCCCAGAGCCTTCAGATAGAGACCAGGCTGATCTCAAACTCACAGAAATCCACCTGCCTCTGCCTCCTGAGAGCTAGAATTGAAGGCATGTTACACCACATTGAGTGTTCCTATTTATTTTGGGGGAGAGAAGGAGAGAAGGAGTTTGTGTATATCCCAGACTCAACTGAACTTACAATGGAGACAAGGTTTCCTTTACCCTTCTGATCCTAAATAGTGGAATCCTGGGCATGCGGGCATGAGTTTTTTCCATGTTCTCTCCTTTTGTTCACAACATGTTTTTCTCACTATTTCAGACAAAATTTATTTCTAAAATCGACAGGTGGGCCATGACAACTTGTTATATGCTAAAGTTTAGATGGTCTTTTAAAAATTAAATTGTCATTTTATTGCTCTGGAAATAAACCACAAACCTAAAATAGAACTTATTTTCCTGATTGTAAACGCCTCTGTGAGATTGAAAGCTCACTGAGGACAGATGCTAAGATTTGTGTCTGTTTCTTTCTTTAATCAGTTGAACCTTCTTTTTTCAACAATACATATGTGCCAGTGCTCAAATTTACTGAAACAGCAAAGAAAGTCATTATATGCCTAAAAAAAGAAAAGGTAATGTCCTTAATAGAGTTTCTTTTCTGGTGACACATGATGAACATGCACTGAATACCATGAGCTATTGGAACAAAAGATATTGTTCAAGCCCTAGTTATGAAAGACAACCTCTAAAGCACCCCTTTTTATTTTCCTTAATTCAGTGTTTTCTTTAATATCTGACTATAGACTTCCTGTTTGTTTGTTTGTTTGTTTATAATGAACTTTGTCTTTCAAACATATTCACCTTCTTCCTATTCGTCTAAAGGTTATCTAAAGAAGTATTCAAATTTATAAGTACATGCACAAATACATTCTACTTACCGATCACAGCATGTCTATTGATTCACCTACTTATCACATACCTTATTTGCTTGATTCTCTGATTATTCCACGATATGGGAATAAATTTGAATGTAAGTCACATCCTACTTCTATTTTTGGTTTCTGAGTTTTCTCTCTAGAAATTATGTCCTATATTTGTTGTGTTTAAATCACTGCATAGACTAAGGTATCATCCCTCCAGGCTGATATTCTCCCTGATAATCATTTTTCTTTGTTCTCTGATAGATATTTGAACACAATGATTAAAATATAACAGAAGAGATTCATTATTGGACATTTTTCTCAGAGAGATTCTGTACATTCTTCAAGATCCCATTTCTTAATAACCATGTTTGCTAAATTCCCTTTGGCTGACTTGCAGCGAAGTTGGTTGTTCCTCACAGGGTACAGATTGAAACTAGGTCATTTAACGCATCTTCTCTATTTTTTTTTTCTTTCAATGACACATTTGGTTTGATGTTGGGTTTTCAGAAATGTATACAAGATGTGTTGCACAATACAAGCTCGAGACCTGTCTTTTAGATTTAAAATTTAAAGTCAGTCTTCCTTATGCAGTGCCATACCAGACTTGTTTTTTCCCTACATGTTTTTGGATTTTGTCTGTAATGTTCTTTTCAGTGAGAGAAATGGTTCCTTATACATTCAATAAAATCTCAGAAACTCTCCTTTAAAGCCATCTTTCAGTGACACTTACAGAACTTAAGTTCTCCATGACAACACTGCATACACATACGTCCATCTTGGAATTCCAGCTTCCTGAGAATACAAATGAGCAGGGCGTGGGCTCTCCACGCACCTGTGCGTGTTAGAAGACATCACCATCAACAGATAATTCAGGCTTATTACTAACTAGCTCTTACAGATTAAATTAACCTTTTTCTATTACTCTATATTGCCACATGGCTCATGGCAATATGGCATGTCCTTTAGATGCCTTGCTCCCTCTGAGTCCCTTAGTGTCTCTCTGACTCCACCCTTTTTCATCCCAGCATCCTTAATTTGGTTATCCTGCCTATATTTCCTGTCTGGTTAGAAATAATCAGCTTTTTTATTAACAATGCGATCAACACATTTTCAAAGTGTGCAGAATTATTCCACAGCAGATACCTCTCTATGTCTTCCATGTATCTCTCTTTTAGAAGTCAACAAACTATTCTTTCCTTACTGGTTAATACTATACAGACTATGTTTCCCCATCATAATATACACATTATCAATGTATGAGCTCTTGATCATTTTGTTCCAGGGAACCCACCAGAGATGACCAAGCAGATGCAGTTCATTGCCAACTGAAAGTCTTTATTCCAGCTAACTGGGACTACACAGAGTTATTTGGGACACAACAGTAGCATGACTGTTTAAAGTAAGTGATGTTTAAAGACAAAAACCACATTCTGGCATCTTGCTCAACAGCTGCATGGGGATGATTTGCACGAGCAGGTAGTTTAACAGAAGCTAAGTTAGCTGGGGCATCTTGACCTTGGGTTCCTAGGACAGAGCCTAGTAATTTTTCAGGATTCTCTACCAATGAGATCAAATTATAGTTCAACCTAAAATGGCCTCAGAAAGAACACCAGATGGAGGATCCTCTTCTCTGTCTTGCTCTATCACAAGCATTATCCAAATCTTCCCAGAGACCAATTGAGCAAATATTTTCATACCTTGTAATCTCTCTATAATCAAGCTTATAAATAATATATAAATATATAGAAAATGTGATATATATATATATATATATATATATATGATAGATAGATGATAGACAGATGCTAGTTAGGTAGGTAGGTAGATAGATAAACAGACAGACAGATAGACAAGATGGTACCTCCTGAGCACCTGAGCATGACTGTATAATTTACATTGTTGTAAGTCTTACTTTACAAAGTAAGACTCACTTACCTTGAAACCAACTCAGTAAATGACAGAAGATAATTATCGTTGGTTGAAGCACTGTTTCATGTGGAATGTAGGATAAGTGCTGTCTATTCATAGTTAATTCATGTGAATTGAAATTAATTCATTTAATACATTAAAACTCACAATGGAGGTAGTTTTGGTTTTCTTCTTTAATAAAAAAAAATAAACAGATAGTAAAACCACTGGGAAAGTCACTTATTCAACTATCCTCCATAGGTGTGCAAGTTTTTCTACTGACTCCTATGGAATTATATATAGTGTTGTGGAAATAATAGAAATTTAAAAGTTCACTTCTTTATTTCCTGCTCTTTGATTAATCCTGTACAGCAAAATTTCACTGCCAAATACAAGATGCACTTTCTTGAAATGCTTTAATCTGTTTATTCATCACTTAAGGGTACATAAGAGAGTCTGAGAACCTGATCTTTATTTTCTTACTAACAGATGTTGATACTAAGAAACATGTAATTGAGCACTTCGGGGCAATTATTTTAAAATATAGCACTCACCTTTCCAATAACTTTCTATGTGTTTTCTCAAAATTAAGACACATTTCATGTTGACTCATCAAATGGTCCCATGCCTCCTCCTTCGAGACAATCCTACCTCAAAATATGCTGCTTAAAATTGCCAACCCAGTACAAAGGAAGAGCGTCAGGTCTCCTGCATATTCACAGCCGGCTGTCACCAGGTCTGGAGCCGCTTACCAAGGCATTTTAAACCTCTCACAGTGTTTCTTTTTCTCACATCCAGGTGATTATTGCATTCAGAAAGCATTTTTCTCCCTTTCAATAATTCCAGAATCTCAAAGTGCACCTGTATCAGTTGAAATTTTAAAAGATAATTTAAATACGCCAATTACTTGATTTCTCCAAATGTGCAGTGCTCTGAGATATCTTTTGATTTGTATCTGCAATTTTCACCTAGCACTTCACTGCTTCACTCACCCACTCTACCATCTCCTTCCTCCAAGCCAAGGCCTTCTTATTGCTCTCTTGCTGAAATATATATTAACTCCATCTCATCCCATACACAGAATTATAGATCTTTCCATGGTAGCTACACTGAGGATTTGGGGAACCCCTCTTACAATATCCTTTCCTCAATTGCCTAAAGGAACTGTCTTTATACTAATTCTTTTCATAAATTCTGATATAAATTCTCATAGGGCACATACTATGGAATTACTGTGTTCAGTACAGATCTTTTTTCAGTGATTATATAACAGTTTCAGTGAATTAATAATACACATTTTTATTAGAACCACAACAGGTTATTTATGCTATTATCTAGACATTGGTTCTGAGTTTATGATGAACACCAGATAAATCTATGGACAATATGGTTGAAGAATGCCAGCTATAGCTGTGCATGGCGGTGCAAATCTTTCATTTCATTGCTTGGGAAACTGAGACTAGAAAAAGTGAGCTCAAATACAACTTTGGCAAGATTTGTCTCAAAAATAAAAACAGAACATGGGATACAGGAAGTCCCTATTTCAAACATAAATTTAAAATTAGAATCTGAGTTATGGAGCTCTGACCCCATGTCTAATTAAATCCATGTTACAGCAGCTCTTCATGAGTTAAGCATGGATAACAATAATATTCTTATTCCAGAGAATTGTCTATTTTATGGAATTAACAAATGGATATTTGTCCTTTATTAATGGGCCTTAGTAAACATTGGGGATATTAAGATCTCAAAATCACTACATAGACAATCAGTGAACTTCTGATCTTTCTGTACCTACCTTTCATGTTCTGCTGTTACAGAAATGATTTTATAGATTGATCTCCAAGTGTCATATTTCTATTACTTATTTTTACTTTCTATATCTTTTTACATAGTTCTTCCTTTTTTATTTAAATTAGAATCAAGCTTCATTTACATGTCGATCCCAGTTCCCTCACCCTCCCCTCCTTCCCTGTCCCCCACCGACCCCCAGCCCATTCCATTTCTGCTCCCTAGAAAGGGTGAGGCCTTCGATGGGGGATCTTAAGAGTCTTTCATATCACTTGGAGCAGGGCCTAGACCCTCCCCAGTGTGTCTAGGCTGAAAGAATATCCCTCTATGTGGAATGGCTTCCCAAATTCCATTGATGTACTAGGGATAAATACTAATCCACTACCAGAGGCCCCATAGATTCCCCAGACCTCCAAACTGACTTCCTCATTCAGAGGGTCTGGAATAGTCCTATGCTGGTATCCCAGTTATCAGCATGGGTTCCATGAGCAAACCCTTGTTCAGGTCAGCTGTTTCTGTGGATTTCTCCAGCCTGGCCTTGACCCTTCTGCTCATCACTACTTCCTCTCAGCAACTGGGTTCTAGGGTTCAGCTTAGCATTTAGCTGTGGGTGTCTGCTTCTGCTTCCATCAGCTTCTGGATGAAGACTCTAGGATGGCATAAAAGGTAATAATCAATCTCATTATCAGAGAAGGACTTCATATATCATATTCTTAAGTTGATATCATGTCCCTTATAACATTTGAAGTTGGTAAAATATAATTCAGAGTGGCTCAATTAATGCTGATTTCCATTTTTTTCTACTGGAAAATATTTCATTTTACATTCCTGCATACATTGAAAAATTTATCACCAAATAAAATTGGTGGTACCATTCATTGGGTGAATACAACTTCATAAATGGAATAATCCAAGCATTTCGGCAGTGCAGAGTGAATTGGGAGCTCGGTTAAGATCCATATAGTAGCTTTGCATTTGTATTTCCTTTGAACACATATTTTGGGTTTTAGAAGCTAAAAGTTATTAATGCAGTAAACCCTGGAGAAGCTTCTAAACTATTCTGAGCCAATAATGGCACCTGCATTTCTTAGCCACTGAAAACTTTTTTTTTTTCATTCACAGGACAATATGTTATTTTTCAAGTGGTTGGAGATAAAGCGAGCCAATACTCATTTTATTTTGGTAGTCAGTCTTCTTCTAAAATAAATGTATTCTCCCCATTGCAAACTTCTCCAAATTGAAGGCACAATGGGGATGGAGTTAGTGCAAGGAAAATTATATAATCTGTATGTCCATAATTTACATGTTAGTGTATTGGTCAGGACATTAAAATTTTTGAGGAGCTTGTTGGAAAGTGACTTAAGTTCAACTTTCATTTGCATTTTCAGGAATTATGGGTAGCTAAGATAATAATATAATTATAATTTTGTAGCAAGACAAACTACTAAGAACTTTGTCTTTGAAACCTATGGAAAAATACCCTTTTTTAAAAAGACATTTTTAGGGCTTTTCACCTGTGATGAGGACAACCACAGCTAAACCCCAGAACACTTGGCCTGGGCTGGCAGAAAGCAACCATGAACTGGCCAGGCAGGAACTATTATGGTGAGTGAGTACTTCGTGTAGAAATAGGAGAGAAATAGACAGAAAGGTTTACATGCTTGGTATAGAGGCGGTGAAAAGTTGAGGGTGGTGAGGAATGGGTAAACATGGGAAATCTTATTGCTACCTGGGGCCATGGTAATATCTGAGCCTGGGTTTCTATTTAGGGCCATGCCTGGTCCGTGGCCCTGACATAGTATCGGTGGTCTCTGTGTTGATGTTAATGGTTCCTGTTACCATTGAGGGCCCTGTGGAAGCTTGGAGTCTGGGCCACCATCTGTGACTATGTTAGGGTCTGAGGGATGTGATCCCACAGGGATCATAGTGATCTAAGGGGTGTGTGCAGCCAACCAGAAGTGGTTGCCAATGGCCCTTTCGGGTACATGGTCCTGCTGTATGAGGGTTCTGTGTTGATGTCCATGGTTCCTTTTGTCACTGAGATCCATGCAGAGCTGCATAGTCTGTGCTGACACCTTAGGCTGTGCTATTCTTTCAATATCTAGCTGCTACCAGGCCCATACAGATCAATCTGGTGGTTTTATGCTACTATCTGGGGATCATCATGACATGTGGACATAAACTGTGCCTGATGGCCCTGTCTGGGTTCATGGGCCTACTGCAGCTAGGGTTTGTGTTGATATCAGTGGCTCCTGTTACCACTGAAGGTTGAACATATGCCTGAAGTCTGTGCTGCCACCTGGGGACATGTTGGTGTTCTAGGGCCATGATCCAAGTGGGATCATGCCAATCTGGGTGACCTGTGATGTGAAGTAGGACCATGAAGAAATCAGGGCCCAGACTGCTGCCAAGAACATATGCCTGATTTGGTGGTCCTACCAAAGCCTGGGTCTGTGTTGATGTCTATGGCCTGTGTTTCCGCCAAAGACCACATGGATGCCCAAGATCTGGGATGCTACCTATGCCCATGTTGGCTTCAGAAGATCTTGCTGCTGGGTGACCCATACAGACCTGAGTGACATATGCTGCCACCAGGGACCATGACATCACATGTAGCGTAGTTGTAGCCAAGAACTGCATTGATGCCCAAGGCTCCTGCTGTCATTGAGGGCCATGTGAATGTTCAGGACCTCTGCCACCACCTGGGACCATGTTGGCGTTCCAGAGCCACTCAGATGATGGGTTCATGCCCATCTGAGTGACCTGAACTGCCAAACAGAACCATGAAGACATCTGGCTCCGGCTTTTGCCAAGGACAATGCTCTCTGAAGGCCATGCTGCTGGGGCCATACAGATCAGAGTAGCCTGCATTGCCACCTGGGGCCAGGGTGTTTTCCAGGTCTGGGCTGCATCAAAGGGTGTGTCTGAGTCCAAGGCCCTGATACAACTGTAGTCTGTGTTCATGATTGACGTTTATTTGACACTGAAGGCAGGGAGCATAGAGCTACACAGACTTGGCCCTTGCCTGTCATCAACTGAGAGTGTGAGGGAGAATCAGTGCTGAAGTCATGATAGTAGAAGAGCTAGCCCCATGACCTGTCCATCACATGGTGTCATGATGAATGATGGGGAGATGTTCCCCTTGCCCTTCACCCCACTTCACATATTGCAGATGAGGAAGCTGGTCATGGGTAATAAAAGTGGATGAGCTGTCCTTTCCCGTCACCAAATGCAGGACTCTGCAAAGCAGGCCCTGCACCTCTCCTGAGCAAAACAGTAGAACTGGCCCCAGTGGAGTGGGTGCAGATAAGCCAGACACAAGGACAAGGGGGCAAGATAACTGGTTTCACTTTTTGTTGCCTGCTGCACTGAGTGAGTTAGCCCAGGCAGTGATGGAGAGCTTACCTGGGTGTTGACAATGAGGGAAAGCTGCTGGGCTCACCAACCCAACCTACTACCCAGGCCCAGAACCAGAACTATGAGTTAGTCTACTCCACTATCTACCTCATCTATGAACTGCTGGAGCATGTGAAGGGGCTGGACCTGCAGATCCAAAGCTGCAGGATCTTTGTGACACATGACAACAACAGGATATCCAAAAGTAGTCCCAGTCTGGATCCAGTATTTGATAGTGTAGCGGAAGCAAGAGGCTTCGAGCCAGACACATGACTCATTGCAATGAATACTTACAAGTAATGATGCGTGGACTAAAGGGTACATATACTGTGTGGCCCACTGGGCAATACTACAGCTTCCACACTGATATCTGTTTGTTTTGGGGTTTTGAGTTTTTCTTTTAAATTATATTTTCTTTTTGAGGGGATAAGTTACTAGGGCAGAGGGCAGATATGAATGGACAAGGAAATGAGTGGGATTGGAATATATAATGCAAAATCCAATTAATAAATATAAAAGATTTTTAAAAAGACATTTTTTAAAAAATTTCATAAACATCTGGGGCTGAAGAGACAGCTCAGCAGTTAAGACCACTTGCTGTTTAAATGACTATAGTTTGATTCTGAGTATCCTGTAACTCCAGCTCCAAGGATCCATTACCCTCTTCTTTCCTCTATAGGTACCCACCCACCCACCCCCAACACACAGACATTAACCTTGATAAATGAAAACTGCATTTAAAGAGTTCAATATTTTGAATCATAACTTGTACTTAATCACTGGTTTTAGGAATTATGAATGTTTAGTACGGAGACACTGGAAGGTCCTCTTCTAAGACCCATAACTTCACTAACCCCAGGAAGTGTGTAAGATTCCGACACTAATCATAATATCCTCCTGGTGAGTAGGCCTTAAGTCCAAATAGATAGATATTGGCTACTGACAGGATATGAGTGCTGCTATTACATCTTTAAGGTTATCTTGCCATGCTAGTCTTTGTTGTGGTTCATACACATCACAACACAGGGTAGGATTATTGGTTCCTTTTATTCCCTTGGCAACCTGTATTGTACCTTTTGTTGCTTTGAAAGCAAGCCCTCAGGGAAGAGTCATTCAAGTTTTAAACTCACAGGGAATGTAGCTCTCACCTCTAATCAAAGAAGCAGCAGAAGGGGGTCATTAGAGAAAACTGCAATTGATCAAAAAACAGACAACAGTTAATCTGCATGTCTCAAATCCAATGGATGCATCTACAGACACCATCTTGACAGGGGATCAGAAAGACTAGTAAAACCACAGGACTAGGAAACCTGCTCTGAGTCATTTCTCTTACAAATTTCAGGGAAACTACACCCTTAATACCTCAAAAGTTTGGCTGCCTAAATAGGACCTGAACAATGACAATACCAATAGACATGAAATAGACATCTCATGATGCCTCTCTCCTATGCAAAGAAATACAGGCAACCAAGGATTGCTGATAGAGTATTAATCTTCTCCAGGCATGACTAATTGTTTTTCCAATTCCAAGTGGCCAATTCTGAACTCATGTACATAAAAGTACACCAAATTGAGTCAGCATGCTTCTATTTATACATTTACACATTTATGTATATATGTAACAATAACAATAGTAAAAATGACATGAATTTAAAAAGAAATGTAGGGAAATACTTGGAGGGGACTGGAGGGGGAAATAGAAGGGAAATGATGTAAATATATTTTAAAATAAAAATATATGTTTTTATCCTTACATTTTATTTAGTGTGTGTGAGTGTGCATATGTGTATAGGTATAATATTTTGTACCTATACATCTCATTTATCAATGTAATGCAAATTTCTAGTCCTTGAAAGTTACTATAACCAACTATATAAGAAAATTAGGAAATGTAGGTTAGCAATTAGTTTCCTATTAAAATTGAACATTAAGGCACAATAGGCATATTTCCCAAGTCAAACAGATATATTTTAGAAACACAGATCATCTTCAAACACTTCAGAGACCTATGGAATATGGCATTTAAACATTTTAGTAATATAGGCTCAATAACATAGATATTGTACCCTTGAGCTATATAGGTACAATACCTTGAACAGTATTAGAAATATATCTACAGTATTTTTTCAATAATCTCACAGTTGTATGAATATGTAGAATTTGTATGCAATATACAAAAGTTTCTTTGTGTATGTGTGAGTATGTACATTTGACCATAAATTTTTTTGAGGGGAGAACATGAACATGCCATACCACATATGTAGAATTTAGGAAACATTGTGTAGGAATTGGTTCTGTTCTTCTACTGTGTGGCTTCTGAGATTCACACTCAGGTCATCAGCTGTGGTGGCTTGGCCATTGCCTGTATCAGTACATTTTGGTACATATGCTTCAAATACTCAGAGAAACCAGTACTTTTGTAGTTGGTCTAAAACATGCTAAGCACTTTTAGTTTAGTTTTTCTTTCTTCTTTCTTTCAATGATCAATTCCATTAAAATTGTACTTATCAAAATATCATCAAAACTCTCTTAAGTACAAAAGAACAGGCTAGAGAAACCCACAGAAACAGCTGACCTGAACAAGGGGGAACTCATGGACCCCAGACTGATTGCTTGGAAACCAGCAAAGGACTGTTCCAGACCCCCTGAAGGAGAAAGTCAGTTTGGAAGTCTGAACAATCTATGGGGCCACTGGTATAGGATCAGTATTTACCCCTAGTACACAAATGAACTTTGGGACCCCTCTCCACACAGAGGGAAATTCTCTCAGCTTAGGCTCACTGGAGAGGGTCTAGGCCCTGCTACAGATGATATGACAGACATTGAAGATCCTCCATGGAAGGTCTCACCCTTGCTGGGAAGCAGAAGGGTTTCGGATAGGGGGTTGGTGGGGGGCAGGGGACTAGGGGAGGGAGAGGGAACTGATATTGACATGTAAAAGAAGTTTGTTTCTAAATTAAATTTAAAAAAGAAAAAAGACAGAAAGAAATTTATATACAGAATCTTTGGACTGAATCTGAGAAATGTCTTCAGTGTTTGAAGACAAAGTCCAAGAAGCCAGTTCACCCAACAGCCTAGACAATACAGCTTATAATTTTTTTTTCATGGAAAGTGATCAACATTGTAAATTTCTCTAGAATAGCTATTAACTCTGTTTCTTTATTTGTTAATTTACTTTCTTTTCTATACAAGTTCATAATTGATATATCCAACCTTTTGCAAATTATGTGATAAATATTTATTGTGGTTGTGTTTATTTTGAGTAAATTAAAGCATTTTTTGTATAACCTTGCACTAAATTGAATTATTCACGAACATGGTATGTCTCTCCAATATTTAAGTATTTATATCCATTCATTGATTTTTAGTATAAAGTACATAGAAATCTATGTATCTATTACAATTCTGGTGCTGTATCCCTTTTGTTTAGTTTATGTATATCAGATTTGCTCCAAGCTATTACAGTTCCTAGGACTTGTTCTCTGTCTGTGATATGTTTAAGTACTGTTTTCTTAATTTTGGGAGGAATGCCAGCTCAAGATACTCGAGCAATTGGTTTTTCTTTCTCACCAAAGATTTCTAACACTAATTTTTTCAAGTATTATTATATTCCTACAGTCCTTTTTCTGAATTTATTTTCTATCTTGGTTTTCCAGTATTAGGTCAAGTAGATGAAATATGAAGTGTTTGCTCTTACAGGTACATCAAGACTCTCTTTTCCTGCTGAGGTCCCATGCGACTCTTAATACCCTGATGTAGTTTCTGGAGCCATAGTTTCCTTTCTCAGACACACTGGACTGATTTCTCCACTTCAAAATGACTTTCCATTAGACATATTCACATATTGACATACTGATAATGAAGGCTTGTCTGGATCTTCTATCCAATTTTGTTTAAAGTCTGGAGATAGATGAGAGAGAGAGAGAGAGAGAGAGAGAGAGAGAGAGAGAGAGAGAGAGAGAGACTTCAAAAGCATGAGTAAAGTTTGATGTAACATTGTTTGTTGTAACATTAGATTTGCGGAAAGAAGGCAGCAATCCCAACTAGTTTGTCACCTAGGCAGGCAAAAATGCATGAATACTCACGTGCTTTAAGTCTTGACCAGCACTGTGAAAGCACTCACTTTGCACATAGTATCAGTGTGGATTCATTTGCTATAATGCTTAAATGAATAAATGCAAATACAGAGGAATCCTGAAAAACTCTGCATTAGTAAGTGGGTCCCAGAAACAGTGATTTCAGTAATATGAACCTCATTATGCAACAACTCTTCCAGATTTCCCCCTAGGCAACCCAGAAGCAAACATATGCATATACCGATGTACTAATGAGACAGTGAGCTCACTTCTCAGGAGAGCACTTCACGTTTAACCCACTTGACATGGTAATGGGATCAGGCTTACTTTCTTAACTGGATACACTTTTACTTTGCACTAATTAGCCCTTCAGTTTTTCTAGTAAACTTCAAAGCTTCTGTAAAGATGGCTCAAAGAGTCATATAAGTAGACTGCTTTAATTTGATTTCATCAGGATTCTAGTGTTTATGGACTCATTTGGCAAGCCATGGGTTTTGTTCATGGATCTTCTCTCTGGGTCTCAATCTTCTCTAAATCATGTTTTGACCTTGGGTATGGCATTATTGATCTAATTGTAAAATGATGCTAATTTCCTCTATAATCAGATCATGTGTATAAGGCACATTGGCATATCTTTGACACACACAGTGAAATATTTTTAACTAACATCCTAAACCAGCCTAACATGTACTGTAAAACACCCATGTAACACACACACACACACACACACACACACACACACACACAGTTAATATGAAAACATGTTCAGATTAAGGTGTTAGTTTAGGTTCTTGTAGTCATATTTTGCCACATGCATAAGAAGGAAAAATCACCGGCCAGACCTTTACAAAGCTTACAAGGTAGGGTGTTCATGTGTAGTTTCTCATTTTGTTAGAAATTTTTTTCTTATCATGCCTCATTGTGATTGACATAGTCCACCCACATAATCTGCTAGACTTCAGTTTTTCTGGAGCCAACCAGAATATTCAGTGTCTTCCACTCTATTGAATATTACAAAGTCTCTCCCATGTCTTATATTTTTATTTTACCATCATGATTCAGCAATACTCTTTAGGGTTTTGTTTAGGAAAACTTGGAATATTTCAATATATATGACTCTTAAACCTTTCAGTGACATTTACTTTTGTAATTCAAAATAAAATCCTATAGTCTCATTTTGCTTATTGTATGTCAAATATTAAATAAAGTGCAAATGTCTGACATGAAGTAAATGATTGAAAAAATCTATAGCTATAAACCACTATAATGTCAAAGGGGAAAATAAGTTGTTATTTAATGCTTCTTGAAAAGAGGTTTTCAAACTCAAAGTTTCAGAGGCTTAGAGCACTCAACTGAAGTCAGGATCCAAAGTATCCAGGGGCTGTGAAGAAAAGACTTAATCTGTGGAATACATAATCACTAAGGTAAGTGGAATGGGGTATGCAATGTATATTTTTAGCCTTGTTTTTTAAATACCTATATTTTATGAAATGAAAACACAAGAAAGCAGGAAATAGTTCACTCATTCAGTAAGTTATTACTATGCAAATCTTTTTCTTAAATTTTGTCCAAGATCATCAAAAGTATGGTGTAGAATTTTTATATGGGAAGTATACTTGAAGAAATTATTGAGCTTGACACTCAGAGTAATAATTGAAATTTTGGGGGTTATATTGTAGAGGATAAATTTTTATATAATTTAAGATAAAAAGATATAACACACAATTACTTTTTGCTGAGAATCCATTCTCTTCATCCCCCTGAATCTTTCACAGTGTCTTCATTGTCTTCTAATGTTAACAGTATTTTATACAAATATTTTTGAGAAATATTTTCCCTTTTTTCTGTAATACCTAATGCATTATGATAGAATATGAGAGTTGATATATGAAGAAAGTTTGTAAATTGATGCAAAGTCTTAAAATATATATATATGTATATATGCATGCAAATATATGGATAAACACAGACACACAATTACATATAGTGTAGTTGATCATTTCTCAACTTACAGTTTTGTAGCACAATACTTTCTTAAACGTATAGCTGCGTTGAGATGATTACTCCTTATTTGACTGGAATAAATCAAATGAAAATTTAAATGAACCGATTAAATGCATTTTTATATTTTCTCTTCTCTTGCTTATATTCTCTTCTCTTGTATTGAGGGGAATCACCATTCATCCAGTCACAAAAACTTAAATCCTCATCGTTTTTTCCAAACAAAACAAAACAGTGTATACGGGAACAAATTAATTATACTCTATCATGCTGGCTTTTGCATAACTGATCTTTGTTTTTTTATAATGGATATAATATTGCCACGGACCACCTCTCGTGAAGACCACCAACCGAGGGAGAACAAGGGAGAAGGCTCAAGGAGAAATCAGGAATCGGCGAGGAAATGACAGACACACTCAATGTAGTTGAATATGCTGCTGCAACTTTACTTCATCTCAAGCAGTGCTTATATACTGTTACAATCAGGGAACTTGGCAAGGGGGATCAGGGAACTTGGCAAGGGGGCTACATCACCAGATCATACAACAGAAAGAAAAAGAACAGCATAATTGTTTATAGATGATCTATTCTAAGCATCAGATTGTGGTCATTGCCCAAGGACATGATCGAAGAGTTCTCCACAGTTTGTCTCATACCACCAACCACGTCTCTACCCATTTCCTGATTTTCTGGCCCTAGATATCTTTAGACCTCAGGGTCTAAGTCTCCTGTAAAATAAGCCTCATAAAATTCTTCTACATCATGAAATCTATCAAATCCTTTCCATAAAGTCACCCAGTATTTTAATGCTGGCTTCATGTTTTCTAATACTTCTTTTCTCTCTTCTTTATCCCATCTACACCAAGGCTTTCTAGATCTAGCTAATCTTTCCCAGGAAAGGCAAGTCTTTCCAAAGCTGTCTTTTTTCTTCTTGATTCACCCACTATTCCCTAAACTGGCCACTTCAGCAAAGGCTTTGATAAACGGTGGGACAGAGTTTAGCATGTCCTCAGATGTTCCTTTAACATCAGCGCAGTTTGCTGGCAAGATACAAGAAATACACAGAACAAAAAGACAAGAAAGAAGAGGCTGCAGTGACACCAATGACAGCGGCTTTGAGTTGGCTCATCGGGCATCATGATCGCAGCTGATTGCCAGGGAACCGCCTGGGGCTCATCTCCAGGGAGCGCAGACCCCAACCCAGTGGCCTTAACCCACCTTAGTGGCATCTTCTGCTACACAAGCGTGACCGCCGTGGGTGTAGCATAATATAATAGTGAACATATTTGGTAGGGACCCTTCTATTAAGTAGTTTTCCAATAGCATCTTCACTTCGTGGCTTCAAAAATCTTCTGCTGATATTGCTAGGCACCAAGCCTTTCACTGGGTATCTATAGGAGCATCAGATAGAAAATGTTCCACAAAGGCATAAACACATAGCTTAATGAGGAAACATCCTCTCCATTGTTATATAGGAAAGCTGTTTTTTTATAAAAGGTTTAGCTTTCAAGTAATCATGAAAATACCAAAAATAGCAATATGAATACTATATTAAAAGCTCATTAAATTATCTGTATATATATACCCCAAATTACATGTAAAATATTTGAAGGCTTTTTCATGCATACATGAGGGGGGTTAAATGTCATTTTGTTTTACATTTTATTCTGAGATATGATTTCAGTGTTTACCACACTGGCCTTTCCATTGCTCTGAAGTTCATGCAGGCCTTGGACATCCTTTCTCTCTCCTCCAAGTAGTCGGATTACTGTCCTGTGAAACCAGACCCAGCTCACACAGGTTTGTTAAAAAGTGATATTATCTTTTTACATACCAGGTAATTTAATTTACTTGAGAAAGCTTCTTTTCTTTCTCCATTATAAAATTCATATTAATTATTTGGGTATTTCATACAATGAACCCTGATTATTCTTGCCTCTCATTTCTCCCACCCATGTCTATCCTTCTACACTTATACCCTCTCCCCAAAAAGAAAGAAAAAAAAATTCATCAAGTCCAATTTGTGTTGTCCTTGTACTTATTGGAGCACTGTCAAACTTCCAGTGTCCAACCACTTAAAGAAAACCGAGTCCTTCCCAACCCTACTGCCAGAAGCAATCAACTGTGAAGAGCCACACTTCAACATCTTTATTACAGTTTTTAAGGACTCTCTTTAATAGCTTCTGGACAGTTCCCTTGTATTTTGAGGAGGGTAGCAGTTGTCACAGAAGCCTTCAATATCTCTCATTCTCAATTATTAGTCTGCAGTCATTGATAACACTGCAAGAAGCTTCATTGCTCATAACAGCCAGCTGCATCATGCAACATGGACATCAACATGGACTCCTGCCTGATCACACCAAATGGCCCCTTGAGAAAGCATCTTTAAGCTTGAATACTTATTGCCTTTTGTATTGTGTTTATAATGATAATTTATGATTTTATTGGTATATAATTATTACTATTAATTATCACTGTTATCTTATTATCAAGTTGCATGCTATATTTAATTTTCAAACTAATCATGATAATCATGTTTCCTTTTAACAGGGAACAAACATAAAATGTAAAAGGGTTTTTTAAGTGATATACAGATTCATGGTTAAAATATCAAAAAGTAGGTTATGAAAATTGAGTTCTCACTGATTATTGAAGTATACTTTGTTAATAGTTAAATTCTATTTCCTCCCCATAATTTTAAAGTTAATGAGACAATATTTGCTGTGTATTATTTGCTATAGTATTTTCCAATGTTTCCTATCATTAAGTCATATTTGATTTTACAATCATCAGCCACACAAGTCTTTTCCCCTTCAATATAATTTCAATAATAAAAATACAGTTTTAGCACTTTTTAGTTTTGTATGTACAGTTTCTGTATATCTTCTTCCCAGAAGAAGTTTGTTGAAATCAAACAAGAAAATGGAAGCAAAATGAGAGAGAACAGATAAGAGCAATATTCATGTTCTAAATTGTAGGGGGTAAGTCATTATAATTCGACTTTCATTTCACGAAGACTCCTGAATTAACTGCTTCATATACAAAGCTGCCAAGAGTATGGTTCTTGTCGGTATTTACCACAAATATCTAGGTGTATGGTATTGTAGAGGTAGTGATGGTCTACTGCCTTCATATCTGTGGAAAGATGGATTAGAAAAGGAGAAACGACAGGCTTCTGACTATTAAGATATAAAACAATGTCAGGGAAATTACAAGAAAGATCTCTGCTCAGTGAGTGACTAACCCTAAGAAGGTTGTAACAAAATTCATATAGATCATGATTAAACCTTGAGAGAAGCAAGCAGATTGCAGCGGCAACAGTCATGAGCCACTTTCTCTAGTATGAACAAGTTTGCATATGCTTTAACATAAAGAGAGTACTTCCTAGAGGCATCAAACTTCCAGTGTTAGGGAGAAAATAAAGGTAGAAACACACTGAATGAGACTCCAAGCAGAGAAACATAAGTAAAGAAAGGTAAAAAAGAGGACTCTAATATTTACATAGAATGCAGCAGAAAATGAGATTGTGAACATTGATTGGACAAACATAAACCCTAGTAAACACAAAGGAAGCTTATGCATACGCAGACAGTCTGGTATGCAATTAGCAGTAACGCTACTTTACATATAAATATTGTTCCATAGGCTTCATTGAATCCCCATAGCATCCCTTTCAGCCAGAAAACAACGAGGACTGAAGCCACAGACATGTTAACAAGCCTTTGCATAGGACACAGAAGCAGACAGAAGAAAATCTCTACTCCATGGAAATAGCTGGTCAGGTGCCTAGTTTATTACAATATACCCTCAACTTGCATACCCCATTGGCAGCACAGTGACATTAGAGAAAATCACAGCCAGGCTGTATCCTGCTTAGCCAAACAAGTTAATGTTCTCTCCACAACAGTGTGCAAAAGTCACTTCCATAACAAATGGTGGTTTACTTTTCTCTCTGACCACGTAAATGAGTAAGGGGTGATAATGACATTCTCATTATTTTGGGAACATATTTGCATTTGTAATGATACTGCTTCTACCAGGCGCCAGAACCATAGAGACAACTGTCTGAATTAATTATATTTGTTTGGCTGATTAGATAAAAAATGCAAACATAAACTGTACATCAAACACTTTAAGATTATTTAATCCTTCTCTTGAAAGGGAAATGGGCCTCTGAAGTTGGTCTTCTTTCAAGCTAAAAAAATATATCACTAAATCATGCAGCTGAAACAGTTCTTTAAAAATTACCCCAGAATTCCTGCATTTTCTCAAGAGTTTGAAGTAAGCATATCAATCTACATAATATCAGTATTGATTTATTAATATGTATTCATTTCTTAGATTAGCCTGCTCAGTTTGCATGAGCCTATCCCTGAAGACTCCATAGGAAGTGAAAACGTAAACAGTGTCCATTTAGAAGACAGCAAATTGAAATGGGGATTAGTGCAGCTAAATCCCTCCCCAGAATTTCTCACACTGTGCAATTAGCTTTGCAGAGGCCTCTGACCACGCCTCCTCTTTCCTGATCACTAAGTCCCTGTTAAATGAAGCAGGAATGCTGTTCCCCTCCCTGTCCACATCCATTGCCAGCCCAGTCTCCGCATTTACATCCTCAGTGGTCCATCCAAATGCTGCTGAAACTTTTACAAAGCTATGTGCATTTTTGTAAGTCACACTCCACTTAGCAGTAAAGAATAATTCCTATAGTGGGAACAATGCTCCAAAGCCTTATTATCTCTCCTTTGTAATTCCTCTTCCCTGCTCAACCCTAATTTAACCTATACTATGAACTTCATTCATCTCCTCCCTGTTGAACACCTTTCAATGGGTTTTGTCACTTAAATTCAAAAGTTTTAATACATTACTGCAGTAATCAACTTCCCAATTTTATGCCTTATTCCCCCCATTATCTAGCATTATAAAACTATACGTATATTTGCATCACTGACAACTATTGGTCTTGATATCATTGATTTATCTATACATCTTTTAGCGCAGATTTTCAAGTAGTTTCTAATTTCTAGACTTGGGGGCACTGCATTATCATAAAGACACATTTAAATGTTAGTTCTTAAATGAATGGTATTTTCTGTTGTGTGGCATAAAATAAGTGCACCGAATCTGTCAGGAGAGCAGTGGGCAAGGGAAGAGGGCAATGTTTGTACATGTGTGTGAATACATGTTACCATATGTTCTTGATACTCTGGACAGTCGTAAAAGAATGAAATTTTGAAGACAGAAAGATAGTAAAAGGATCCTGAATGCTGTATTATTTAATGTGAAAAGGTCAAAAGAGGGCAGGAGGGGTGATTCAGGGTTAAAGAGCCCTTAATGCTCTTTCAGAACACCCAGGATTAGTTTTCAGTATCAATAGAGCAGCTTGCAATTACCTGTAACTGTAGTTCCAGGGGATTGATGCCCTCTTCTGGCCTAGGGATCACCAGGCAAAGCATTAATACACATACAATAAAAATAAATGTATCTACTGTAAAAAATAATTATCACTACATATTGTTTCCATACAGGCCACAGCCTACACTAAGGGATTTAATTTCACAAATAGATTAATTGATGACATGTGAGTTGACAGAAAAAGATTCTACTTTTGAATAGTTTATAGACAATGATGATAAAGAGTACAACGAGGTAGTATCTACAATGGAACAGTAACTCACACATTTTAGTCATGGGTATAGAACACAGTGTGCTAGAACAAGAGATCACAGATATATTAGCTAACATTCAGTTTCTAAGATTCCCTATGTCAGCAAGCAGTCAAGAATGGAAAACCAAAAGAATGAGTATAGCTGCTATAATCATTATCATTGTCATCATCATCATCATCACCAGATGTCTATTGCTTACTCAATAGGCATGTACAGAATTTATTAAAACTATGACGGCTTCTGTAAGAGAAAGTGACATGCAACAAGGGAATAATGGTAATCATTACACCAATCAAACACCAAAGGGGATGGCTACACTGCTGTTTGCTTCTGCAATTCACAGACTAGAGAAAGGAGAACCTCTGCACATTTTCTAGATGCACCAATTTTGGCATTGTTTCTGCTGGCCACTTACAGCCCTCTATGGTGCTAAAATACAAAGTAAATAAAGTTGTGAATTAATAATTTTGCGGAACACAGTGTTAAAAATAAGGTTGCATAGCCTCAGCAGTTAATTTGAATGTTCCTGCCTTAGCAACTAAAATAAAATTCTACCTCTGATTATATCTGTGGAAGATGTGTTCAGAAGACATGAACATGTGAATCAGTAGAGCAAAGTTAACCTCACCTATATGTTAAAATCATGCAATGCCTTGGGATCAGAATAATAGCAAGATAAATGCACCAGCAATGTATTACTAAGGCAGCAGTTCTTGATTTGCCTTCTTTGGTTGTTGGAGCTCACCACCTGTACCTTTCTGACTTGACAGTGATTTGCTCTACCATCCTGCTTGATTCTGCATCCTGAAGGTGCCTGAGAGCATCAAACTATTACTGCTTTCAGCAGCATGAAGGAAATTGGGTTACACATTGCTAGCCCAGGAAAAAAATGAGCCTTAAATGCAGATTCTATCAATTATCGATCACTTTTTAAAATCATTGTCAAGCTAAAAATCCTAACTTGCAACATTTTACAAAATGGGCTTAAAAGGGTGTAACCCAGTTATATGACCAAGTATAGAGATAGTTGATAGATAGGAGAGATAAATAAATAAATAGACTACTATTTCTATGTCTAAATATTGTACCTCTTCAGCATGTCCTTGGACTAAAAATCAAAGACACATCCTCATAACAGAAGTCATTATATTTCTAGGTTTAAAAGTATTATGGTGTGTGTGTGTGTGTGTGTGTGTGTGTGTGTGTGTGTGTGTGTGTGTGTGTGTGTGTCTGAGAGAGAGAGAGAGAGAGAGAGAGTACTCCCATAATTAAATTGACAGCCTGCTCCAGCATTCTTAAGACACAGAAAAGGATCAAGGAAGAGAAAAGAACTTAATTCTTAAAATGAATAGTAAAGATTAAGCTATATGACTAAAGCATGTGTCCCCACTGAAGCAGAAGTAATAGAACATTCAGAAAATCAACAGTAATATAATAACAGTTCTTTAGGTAGAGCATAGAGGATGTTTCTGGAATTAATGAAAAAATAATGACAAAATCTTCCAGAGGTCAGAAACTGTTTTGAGGGACATGAGAACATTATTATAGAATCTTTGTAAATTCTATGTGTAACACAAGAGATATACGTGAAACATAAAAATTATTGGTGATAAATAGAAATAAATAGGCTGAATCAATAAGATTTCTAGAGTAGGACCTGAAATTAAGGAACTTTCATCACAGAGAGGTATGCGAGTTGGTCCAATTCCTAAAGCACCTGAAAAGTACTGGGCATATGGCTTTGAACAGCTTCCTTTACAATGCCTCTTCCCTTTATAAGATACTTGGCCTTTTGTGAGTGGAGCTACAGCTGTCTCTGAAAATGGCAACATCTGATCCTGAGGTCTGGAGTATAAAGCACTTGAAAATGTCACTCACTTAAGGTTACCCTCTGGTACTAAGAGCTTAGAAAAATGTTTAATAGTCAGACACAGTGAAGGAATAAGACTAGCCAAGCCACTCTATTTATGAATGCAAAGAAAAGACTGCATGTTATATGGGTTCATGGTGTCCTTACTTGGAAGAATTCACATATATCCATAAAAGTGAAAATTAGAGTCTAGGAACAATAAAAGTTATAGAACTATTCATTTCTTTCTGAAAGATGTGCAACTGAATACTGAATAGGTGCTGATTGATACATGTCTCTAATAAATGGGAGGGCAGGCTGATTGGCATTGCAGGGGATGCCATTAATAGAAAGTATAAATAGGGTAATGTTAATGTAGGTTCAAGTCTCCTCTTGTTAATCATAGCATCTCATCCATTAAATGCTGACACAATAATGTCTATCTCCTGGAGTCATTTGGAGAGCTGACCATGGATTCAAGGTTTTTCCTACAGCAAACAGCAGATGGTACTTAAATTTAGTGTCACTTATTGGAGTCTCCCATGCCATCTTTTAAGCAGCCAGTCTACTATAGGAGTTGTTTGTGTAACTGAGCAGTGGTGGAGAGGGGGTTGGTTTGTGAATTAGTACAATTGCCTCTACAATGGTTATAGCATTTGGAGTTATGGACAAGTTTAATTGCAAATTCTTCCCAAGGATATTTATCCAAAGGTAAATGGAAGGGAGGACACATAATAAGGAACACTCCTAGAGCAAGTGCATTAGTCTGCCCAGCGTGTTCAGGAAGGGAATGTGCTGCCTGCCTGGACAGGGAAGCAGGAGTTTGCTATCTTACACTAAGGGTTTGAGGACAGTTCCTTTGAGGACAGCACATGGCCATGTGGCATACTCTAGTGCCTGGAAATAACTGGCCACAGGTGTCCAGAAACCTATGGGATATGACCGACAGTCCTAGGAGCATTCTGCACTGAACACTGCCTATGACAATAACTTTGTTTTATGAGGAGATTTGAAAAAAAGTCATCATTCTTTTCTTGTTTGTCTTTGGAGATGGCAAGTAGTTGCTTTTTAACTTGTCACATTGAAATGATCTTTGATGTCCAAAATTTTTACAGAAAAACCACAAAGATTTTCTAAATACCATGCATCCACTTTCTCAAATGCCAACACTTGCTTCAATGATAACCAAAATATCACAAAAATGAATATTATGATTGTCTAGCTTTTTTTTAACTTGTAGATATACAATTTAGCTAGCATATCTCATTTTCAATTCCTTTTCTGTTTGCTAATAATAACTGCTATAGATACTTACCATAGAATCTAGATAATATATTGAGCAACAAATATGGATGTTTGTTGAAATCTGAAAAGCATCCAAAACAAATGATGAATGGGTGTCATGTTTTGAAAAAATGCTTTTCTATGATGTACTGAGAGCATCACAATGATGCCTCTTTAAAGTCACAATAGTATTGGTGATACACAAACATTTGTTATAGTCAGGGTGACAAGATAGAACTCACTTAATGTGACATGTAAACAGGCAGAGCTTGTTGACAGATACCTTGCCTCAAACAAGCTGAGTTAGAAGTCTAAGATTAAGCTTCTTAAGCATGGTACTTCTTTTTAAAACCTTTTTTATGTCTTTTTCTTTTTAAAAAAATAATTCTTGTCAATTTAGATTCAGGAATTTTCCTCCGTTCATAGACCCGAGGCAGAGTGGCTTGTGGGCGTCCTCTGACAATAGCTTCCCACAAAGCCTACTTTCTAGAATTCACCTTTGCTTCTTTTGTCTCCACTGACGTGTTTTTGGACCTAGCTGGTGACTTCTCTCTAGTACGATGTTACAAAATGAGTGAACTTTGATTCTGCTTTTATGATGGCATGACAACTTTGATGCCATCTTATACTTGTTTTACTTCCATGCTTGCTCAGAGGGAACAGGCTTCCAGACTATAGGCGCCTCTGTAGGATGATCCTTATGATGGGGATTGAAGGAATCCTCTCAGCAGCTCCCTGTGAGCAACCGTGACCCTTGTCCCCATGATCTGTGAGCAAGTGAGTCACATCAACAGTCACCTACACAAGGTTGGGAGATAGGAACCTTGCTGAGCTTTCAGATAGAAGATAGATGTTTCATTTTGTTTGTCCAGTAAAATACTTTCTAGAATGCTTTGACTTTTTCAGAAAAATGCAGACATTCTGACATAATAAAGATTAGATTTATTTTCCACCTTGTACAACACAGTTTAGGTGGTTATTTAGTATTACTGAAGCTTTGGAAATATCCAAGCTCATTTATGACCTCATGATCCCTCCATGCCATCCATCCACTTTGCTAACATGCACCCTTTCCTGTCCCCAAAGCCACTTCTGCAAGAATTGGGAATATGGTCACCTTGCTCTGTGAATCTTGTACCCTGTTGACTGTTTTGGTTCCTTGCAAGTGCAAGTTCCTAAGAGATTTAACATTTGAGCTTGAGTTTTATTCCCCCTCAGCATGTTAGGGGATAACTAATATGTGGACAATTTATACTTTTGGGGAAAAAGATGTTCCCTTTTAATCAGTATTTAGAACTTTTGCCTTCCTACCTATCTAGGATATCTATATTGCCTGAATGACCTATCTAGGATATCTATATCCATCCCCTGGTATATATATCACTTTCTGTTCCTATTCTCCTTGGCTATTTTCTCCTTTCTTCTTTTCTTCCCACTTCCCTCTCCCTGCTGCCCCTGCAACCATCCCTGATTGTTTTCTTCCCTATTTCCTCTTTTCTTTCCTCTCTTTTCACTTACCCACCTCTAGTATTTTTTTCCTTTATACTTCTCTATTTTCCTTCTTTCCCCCCTCTTCCTCTCCCTCCCTTTTTTCTCCCCCCTCTCCCTTCCCTATTTCTTTCTTATTTCATCAATTATTTTGTAAACATACATTTCATCTCACACTACGGCAAAACCATTTTGTTAGGTGTATCATATTTGAAATAGTACAAATATATAAATTATATATTTTTATATAAATATATCTTTATATAGTAACATATACTTAAAATGACTCCAGATTTGCCTCTTAGTCAGTCAGAATTTAAGTTATAAAAAATTTATGATAACTTGGGTCCTCACGCTGTGGACAACTACTTCAGAACTCCTTCAATCACAAAAACTTTGGAGTGTCTATTAAAACCAACTTCTCTTTCTTTTAGCCCTTCTGACAATGACTTAGAAGCAGAAGAAGAAAAAGTCAAACTGAAAGCATAGATAATTTCATTATTTTCTAGAAATCTTAAGTTTGCAGTTGTCTTTTATTCTGCCAAACTTAAATTGCCTTTGCAGAAGTATGAGTTTATAGCAACTATCTTTCTCTTAGGAACACAATGATCTTTTTGCTTTGAAGTCATCCCAACAGCTTCTGAGACCTCAAAAAGTGTCCATATTTTCAGTCTTCAAAGTATGCACTATGTTAAGAATTCTATACCTCAAAAGCCACTAGAAATTACCAGTGGATCTGATGAAATGAGTAGATTAGGATAGAGTCAGTTTGGCGAATTACTAATCATGGTATTAGAATATTTGCTTTAAAACACTTTTAGAACTATTAAATTGGCACATTAATTGAGCTTACTTGTCTAGCACCTTCGGAGTAACAGTAAGAAGAGTCTCTATATAATACAGTCTCTGTCTATAAAGGATTCCTCCCCTTCATGGCTGCACTGTTAACAATCCTTTGCCTTTATAAATAGTCTAAAAGAAAGAGGGCAAGGGTTTGACTTCTAAAAAAGTTGATCTCTATTTACAGTTGGTCTGAGTCAGTTTTTACTTAAATAGGGAAATAGGTTACCAGTTTAAAACAAATGAATCCAGGCGTTGGTGGCGCACTCCTTTAATCCCAGCACTCAGGAGTCAGAGTTGGTGGAGCTCTGTGAGTTTGAGGCCAGCCTGGTCTCCAGATGAGTGCCAGGATTGGCTCCAAAGCTACACATCGAAACCCTGTCTCAAAAAACCAAAACAACAACAACAAACAACAAAACACACATGAATAAGAAATGTTATGCTTATTCTATTTGGTTCTAATACAGTAGTGTTTCTTTGTCATTGTAATCACAGAGCGCCTTTTTTAATTTTTATATTTTGAGCAATCTTTACCACCTGCATTCTGTTTGCTTTATAATCATTCAATGTCTACAAACAACTGATAATATTATTGTGCATTTTTGTCCCATTTCATGCTTTACATGAGTGACAAATATCCCTTTTCTTAAATCCAATAGCTCAGGCTGGGCACCAGAGGAATCATTACCATTCCATTAATAAGTAGAGGCCTCAGGAGAGTTCAGCTTCTCAAACTCTGTCTTTTATATCTCCCATTGGATTACTTTGACAAAGGCCAGGCTCATTGGTATCTCTTTCATTTCTCCATTCCTTTTTTATAAAGAAACAATGGAAACCAAGTCCTGAGATTAGAGGGGTGATAGAAAAATAATACTGACAGCCTTTGACAAAGCTGCCAAACAGAAATGGAGTGCCTACATTATTTATGAACATTAAATGTCACCGAATTCCCCTTCATCAGATAATTTCAGGAGAGAGAATCATTTCTGTGGTGTGAGAGGGAGGATTTGTACAGGAGCAGACTCCTCCCTCACTCATCTCTCCCCATACCAGCTTTCTGTATATCATATAGGCTCTATGTCAAATTTTTCTCCCTGGAAGAAAACAGGTGCATATGAGCATGTTTCAAGTTTAACTACAAGGCTCAGTCAGATCAGGTCTGTGATAGGGATGTCAAGTATGTTCCAAATCAAATGGGACCTTCTGCAACGTGAGATCATTAGGCAGTCAACTGATATTTTTAATTCTGTTTCCTGTGCTCCCGTTAGAAGTCAATTATCACAGGGAAATTAACAGGAGTTGAAAGGAAAAGATAATATCCCTCTAGCTCCCTAATCTATTTAGGACTTTGGTGGTTGGGAAGGAGAGGCTCAAATAATGAGGCAAATGAACATCACCTGTATCACTGGGTATGCTAATGTGAGACAGAGATTAGTACCAGCATCTCAAGCTTATTTAAATAACATCTACCAGGGAGTGTGATTCTTTTTCAAGGTTCCACTTGCTAAGTAGTGAGACAAAAGTTCATTTTCTTTCAATGTCTCCTCCGTCCAAGTATAGCAGTAAGACATCTTTGGAAACTAAAGATCCGTTATGGGGATCTTTGGAGGGAATAATTTGCCATCATTTTCAGCATGCCATTGTTAGTATTTGAAAGAAATCCTAAGGTTCTTGAAGTTTGGCCTCTCAGTTACATGCCAGGATTATGAAAAAAAAGGTTTTCTCGAGGATAAATAATGTCCGTATATTTCTGGAAGGCAGTTATGTGTTAATAAACAAAACTGCTCTATGCTTTTACAGGCTTCCAGTTCAATTAGAACCATAGCAACTGTTACTTCTCTGCCCCTTGAGTGAGAAAGGAACTGTATTTTTAGCATTCTCCAGAACAGTACTCCTGCTTGAAATGTGCCCATTAGATGATAGATGTCACAACACTGGGCATTTATAAAGATATGAAGGTATTCTAAAAGATATTCTAAGGGTGGATTTTTAATTGGAAAATTATATGAGTATCATTAAAACTGATTTCTAAGTAGATAAGTTGTATTTTCTACTACTTGTATGGTAACCATTGGTTTCTGACTGATTAGCTAATTCGCTATTTCCTTATTATTATTTATCTATCAGTATTTTCTTTTTTTTTAAGATTTTCACTCTTGGGAATATATATTAGCTTTCATTTTCTTCTTACCTTAATCATAATGCTCTCTGTGTGTCTTAGCCTCTACCCTAGATCCTTCAGTGTCTGACACAAAGAAACCTATTAAGTCTTTCAGAGTCCATGAAGTATGGAACACCAGTGTATCAGCATTGATTTGCTAACATTTACCTTTCATAACCAAAAAAATATCATGGGTGTTAGTTATGATAGACAAATCATTTCCCCCTCTCATTTTTGCATTATATTTCTTTTTTAAAACTGCATTTATTTATTTGTGTGGGTTTGTTGTTTGTATGTTTGTCTGTGCACCATGTGTTTTAGGGTGCTGAAAAGACATGACAAAGGCATGGAATCCACTGGAACCATATACAGTTGTGAGCTTTCATGTGGGTGCTGGAAATCAAACCTAGGTCCTCTGGAAGAGCATCCAATGCTCTTAACTGCTTAGCCTTTTCTCGGGTCCCTTGTTTTCTTTTCAGTCATTTAGTGATTGAACTCCTTTGCAAAAGTAAGGGAAGGAAACAGCTGGTGAGGACAGGAGAAAATCACACTATGCTGATGTGTGTTAGTGGATCAATCAAAAGAATAGTTGCTGTGCAAGCATGATAACATGAACATAATCATCAGGACACAGATTAAAAACTCCAGGTGTGGCAATGGAATTCTGCAATCTCAAAGCTGGGGAGGATGACACACATGCATCTGAAAAGTCCAGTGGTTAGCCAGGACAGAAGAATGGGTGAGTTCTAGAGCAATTAGAGACCCTGTCCTTTAACAGTGGATGTCACCCAAGCAATAACACCTCCAAACATGTATGCACATGTGCGCACATACATCAGAGGAAACATATTGAACTTCTTACAAATGTCTGGCTCTATTTATTGTTTCTTTTCCTACTATCAGTTACTTTTTCTTTTCATATTCTGTCCCTTTACTCTTATTCCTTTCTCTTCTCTTTCATAGTCTTAAACTGTTATTGTTTGTGGATTCAGAGCTAGTAAATAGTTTTATGCCAATGCATTCATTTTGTTTACTTACTATTCTCAGGACATGTTCATGGCACAGGAGACACAGTCAAAAAGGAACACAGGATAAAGTTTTGCTGGGCGTTGGTGGCACACGCCTTTAATCCCAGCACTTGGGAGGCAGAGGCAAGTGGATCTCTGAGAGTCCTAGGCCAACCTGGTCTCCAGAGAGAGTGCCAGGATAGGCTCCAAAGCTACACAGAGAAACCCTGTCTCGAAAAACATAAATAAATAAATAAATAAATAAATAAATAAATAAATAAATAAATGAACACAGGATAAAGTTCTGCCATCATTGAATTTTCATTCCATATGGAAACAAATGTTTATGTTATTAGTAAATATCAAGTTATGACTCAAACTTTGAGGAAAACCAAAGGTTAACAATGGGTTTATTATCTGTCAGAAAGGAGGGTGCATATGTGTTGTGGGCTATGAGAGATATTTTGAATCATATTTAATGCATATTCAGAGAAATGACGTGTGAAGAGACGTGTGAAGACAGAAACATATAGCCAGTTGGTGGTGGCATCCACCTTTACTCTAAGCACTGTGGATGCAGAGACAGGAAAATCTCTGAGTTTGAGACCAGCTTGGTCTACAAAGTGAGTTCAAGGACAGCCAGGACTACACAGAGAAAGATGGAGAGAGAGAGAGAGAGAGAGAGAGAGAGAGAGAGAGAGAGAGAGAGAGAGAGAGAGAGAGAGAGTCCCCTGATAAATCAATCTACCTGCCTACAGATACTTAAGTTCTGCTTCATGCTAAACCCATACTAAAATAAAATGAAAGGAAAATAAACACAAAATAAAAGCAAGTCATTGGATGTCTCTCTTGTTTGCTTGTAAAGGAAAGAAGAAATATAAAACAGAGGATTTCCTCTCACATAGGATCATGAAGAATGGATTTCAGAATCTCTGGCAGAAGCAATCAGTCTAAATGTGGGAATTATGTTCAAATACTTATAGTTTCTTAAGTTTTCCGCTGATTTTGATCATGTAACATCACTTCTAATAAGAAGGTAGAAATGTGTTATAGAAGTGAGTGAGTTGGCTAAGTCTACCCAGGAGCAAGCAATGTGGCTGCTCTTGCATTGTTACTGAAGGTACTATAAGGTTAAAGTCACAGGGCATTGAGGTTTTGCCAAATTATAACAGAATCTTGGACAAAAGCAATTGGAATGCACACAAGAAATTGATGGGACACCCAATCACAGAATTTGCAGCCAAATAAGTAAGTGTAAATATAAGGAAGTTTTGCAATAATAAACAGGATAAACAGCTTATAGAGCATGATGGTGTCAAAGAAAATTAAAATTAATATTTGGGAACTGTAAAGATATGCCTAAAGGCAAAATCCTGGGGAAGATAATATAGTGGAAACATTGTGATCTCATGCTTGAGATAAATATACAGAAAGAATCAAGAACTTCAGGGATTAGAAAAAGATTGAAGGTGAAATTGAGGAAAAGTATTTTTTTTAACAAAGTAAGTTACCACAGAAGTAAAGTGTATTTTTCATCACAGAATTTAAACTTACTTGATTTTATGCAAGGGCACTACATTTCTAGGCCTCAAGAACCATATGCAGAGTATTGTTTGTCTCAAATACAACTAATAATCATAATGTCTAGAATTTCTTTCTATGCCAATCTACGAAGACACTCAATCTTATATTTTAGTATATTTTATAGTTCAACAATATTTCATCTAAGATTGTATGTGTACTATTATATTTCATAGATGACATTTTAGGGCAAAATATTGTCATTTGTGATCACAAGATACAGTGGCAAAGTAGGAATACCTGTTTGCGCTCAACATTCCATGCTGTTCATTTACAAGCTTGATAAGTAAAGGAATGAAAAATTTCATTTCATTGGTTATTTTCAGTAAAAACAATAATCATGGCAGCTACTTTCACATGATATGGGAAGACAATATCATCATCTATATCTTCCTCATCTCCCATGCACCAATGTGTCCCAAGGAATCCAACTAACAACTTTGGAAAACACATTATGTAATAAAATGCATTTTTGGGGGTAGATAATATGGCTTTACCTACCCAACAATTTATATGATATTTTAACAAAGTGTATGGTGAAGTCATAAGAAGCTCCACAACAATCAGAAAGGAAGGGGTTGCTATGTCTGATATGCTTCACAAGATTTCCCATGAAATTTGCTTTGGAAAATTATTTTATTTCCTAGAAGTTGGCAATATTTTCATATATAGAAAAACAGATAAATACATACAGCAATGTATATGTTATTGTATTTTATAGTATTTTTCCCATATGGAAACATACCTAAATCCTGCACCTGTGATATTGTCAGTTCTCATAAGCTAAACAGAGGAAGGGCTTGACAGGATACAGCCCTGGGATTAATCAGGTGCAAGTCTTCCAGTCATCCGCTGTTTAACAGGTATAATTCTCCTATATGGGTGAGTGGTGAACAACAGATGGTAAACAATATGTTCTGCTGTATCAAACTTCTAATGGTAGGAAATTGATTTCTTTGGTCCTTAGTGCCACCATTCTTTCTCAGGACTTAGCAGTGGAAAGTGGCAGGTTCATAATTGTATTGCATTTATACTCTACTCATTGATGTACCTTCAATTCTTTACATGTGGGCAGAAAGAGAAAATGATCACAGACTGGTATCATAAGTGACATAGTATAAGCCATAGAACCAGATACTTACGGATGGCAATGCTTCATCATAGACCATGTGCTGCTGAGATTTCTTTATGTGTTCTAAAACATGGGAAGACAAATGGCCAATTCAGCCCCCTTTCTATTCATTAATCACAAAAGATGAATGGTCTCTGCTTCCTCAAATTTTACTTGCAGATGGTAATAAATTGGTTGGTTATTCATTTAAAATACTATTAGAATATATTTTAATATTTCCTCTATCATGGAAAGAGTACAATTTGTTTTATTTTCTAATAATACTCAGGTACAATTCCTAAGGTATAGATCCTTCCAGATTATCTTTCAGTGTTTTCTACCACATGTCATTCATTTCTGTTGTTCTGGCACACACATTTCCATTTCCATGCTCTCAAGTAATCATCGCATTTATTGCATGTGTTTTTTAAGGATAATGCAAGATTAAAATTCACGTTTGGTCAAATCTTCTCAGATTGGTAATAGGTTAAATTTAGAGAGATTTTTTTTAAGCTTAGGATGAAGAATAAACATGTCTTTGGCAATTGCTGTAATAACAACATAAAAGTAAAACAATCAGTGACCATTTTGCCATGGCTTTTAAACCTTTTTTAAAGAGGGAAACTACAATGTTGAAAAGTATCCCCATAAAAAAAAGTGTCTAATGGACCACTTTCCTGTTCTGTTTTGTAATTAAACAGATTGATTTAAATAGTGAAGACAACCATCTGAAACCATAAGTCAAAAACTAATTATCTATCTTGATTTAGTTATTCTGGTTAGTAAATTTGGTCTTGTGATCAGAAACTAATACACAGAGTATACAAGATGAATGATAACTCAAAGGCAGAAGAACTTCTAAAATAAAACCAACAAAAATAAATCACTGCCCATTCCAAAATTCATATCCTATACCAGAATCATTTTCACAATGGCTCTGGCTGGTAATAAGATTATATTTTTTTTTATTTCAGTCATTCAAGGAGCCTGATAGTTTCTCAATGCAGATTCACAAACTCAATCATATCTGTGTATACCCTAATATGCAAATTATCACAATATAGGGATCTTCCTACATTTTATCCATATTTTTTTTATTTCTAGACCTTGATTCTAATGTATAAATAGAAATAGAAAGACTATAGCAATACAAACAACACATTACGATTGGATACATGAGAGTAAAAGAAAAAAATTGTTGAACACACAAGTGAAAGGTTAATACTCTACTTCATGGGGGGAAGGAAGAGGGAACTAGGGGAATGAGAAGGGGAAAAGAGAAGGGGTGAGGATGACATCATGGGGAAGAGAGGTTGAGTTGGGGGAAGAACACAAGAGAGCGAGTTAAGAGATAATACAATAGATGGAGACATTAAAGGTTTAAATCAGGCACTAGAGAAATGTCTGGAGAGCTACAAAGATGACACCAACTAATAGTCTAAGCAACAGAGGAGAGGGTACCATAAATGACCTCTTCTGATAATGAGATTGATGACTAATTCATTTGCCATCCTATAGCCTTCATCTAGCAGCTGGTGGAAGTAGAAGCAGATACACACAGGTGGAAGTAGAAGCAGATACCTACAGCAAAACCTTGAACTGAACTGAAATCCAGTTGCAGAGAAGGAGGACTAATTAGCATAGGGGTCCATTCCAGGCTGATGAAACCCACAGAAACAGCTGACCTGAACAAGTGAGAGCTCTTGGTCCCCAGACTGATAGCTGGGAAACCAGCATGGGACTGATCAAGACCCCCTGAATGTGGGTGTCAGTGAGGAGACCTTGGAAATTTATGGGGTCCCTTGTAGTGGATCAGTACTTATCCATAGCATAGGAATGGACTCTGGGAGCCCATCCCACAGGGAGGGGTACTCCTAGACACAAGAAGTTGGCCTAGGCCCTATCACAAAGGATACGAGACTTTGAAGAACCCCTACGGAAGGCCTCACCCTCCCCGGGGAGCAGAAGGGTAGGGGATATGTAGGGTATTAGTTGGGTGGGACAGGGTAGTAGGGAAGGGAGAGGGACCTGGGATTAACATGTAAAATAATCTTCTTTCTAATTAAAATAAATAAATAATATGAGCTATATATTCTGCAGCAATTGATACTACTGAAATTTCCAAAAACAGAGGCTAAGTCTGTAGTATGAAAGTAATTGATAAGAGCTGGAGAAATGGCTCAGTGCTATATGGTTTGCATTTGCTCCTCTTACATAAGGCCCAGATTCACTCAGTCCCTGGAACCCACCTGGATGACCAAAAACACCTGTGTTTCCATGTATAGGAGATGTAATGCCATCTTGTGTTATGTCCTCTGCTGGCCTCAGGCATATACTCTGTGCACATACATGCATACAGGAGAAACACTCACATTCATAAAATAAAAATAAGCTTGCACACATATAACCATCACAAAAATGAAATGAACCTGTAAGGCAATTCAAAAAGGAATATGTCAAAAGTTTATCAAAATTAGTTTCTTTACCTTTCAAACATCGAACGATGTAAAAATTGTGTTCAGTTTATATAGCCTCCATGTGTTTTACATCAATATGCTAACTTTTTAAAATGAAAAAGGAAATTAATTTGGAGAAATGCTTTTTTTGAGATGAAGATACCAAAGGCTAAATTTGGCATTCTTTTTGCTGAATATGAATAAACATAGATACAATAAAATAGGGCAAGAGAAAGAATTCTAACTTGTCCTAAATTCCTGCTTGTGCTGAAAATAGGACAATGTAACAAGAATTCTGACTTGTCCTAAATTTTATCTGGTTCTGCTAAGTCAGCACTAATACGATAGAAGGTGGCATTTTTGACATATATTCTTGATTGACATGCAGGAGATGGGGTACTGTTCAACAATGGGTAATTGAAATTAGCTTCTTGAGGGTAACTTCTTCCTCTCATGCCATAACACATAGAGCAATATTTGTGAGCATAGTAGGGAAAAGCATGGGGAGCGAGCAGAATCACACAGCCATTCCATAATGCCCATAGGAATTTGTGTCCTTGCTGTAATTGTGGGTAATAGGATGAAACCAACAGCTCCATGCCCTACTTTTCTTATGAAAGCTTTTGCTTCTAAATTTTTTCAAAGAAAGTCAACTTAAGCCTTCCATTTGGATTTGTATTAACAGGCATAATTGCAATTAAAATAAAAATACATGTACATGCCACTTTTAGCTCCGTTTCTGTGCCACATTCATTGATGAAAATAATTGATGGCAGGTAGTATGAATGTATAGTATAATGATAAAATCATTTTTAGCTTGAATACTATCTGAATTCTGCATAAATTAGGGTGAAAATCCACATGTGATCTCTTTAACTTGATGAACCTTGGCAGAAAATTTCCAAACACTAAACTAAAGTCATCTGAGCTTTTCTTTATTGCTTTATTCTCTGACTTCCTTTCATAAGCTGAAACTTAGTTAATTTAGAAAAGTAAATGAGAACACTGTAGATTTTATATTAGTGTCATTCGGTCCAGACTTCTGTTCTGAGCATAGGAAAAAACAACCCAAAAGAATGGTGTAGATACCACATTAAAACACCACCTACAGACATATCATCATCATTTGACATGCCCTGTCATCCCACTGAGTTTGGATTCACAACCAACCTAATAAAAATTTGTTTTAATACCTTGCCAGAACCTTCCTTGCTTTCATGTTGAATCAGTTAACTGTTCTTTATTAAATAACAGGCAGATAGGAAATGTAAAAGCAGGAGTAATAGTGTTCCTTAGGGAAGAGCACACCAGTCCTGAAAATATATAAATTAATAACCTAATTCGAACAGAGCAGGTTATACTTTTGTTTTTCATAATATCCACATATACACACATATAAGCATAATAATAATAATAATTCTTGCAAATAGAGACCCTGCATCTGAAAAAGTACAAGGAAGGTTATATGGGTAGGTTTGGAGGAGGAAAGTGATATATTTATATTATAATCTCAATTGTTAAAGAAGTAATAAAATATTGGATGAAATCTCTTATTCATTCAGTTGGTTATTAGAAAAAATGTCTATATTGGCAGAACTAAAAATACAACTTGAAGTAATATTAAAAATACATCTGTATATTTTTTAAATAATACATATACATTAATTTCTAGATTTAGCATCATATTTTAAATTATTTCTCACTAATGCTTATTTATTATACTAAAGAAATAATTATTATGTCCTCTAAGCTTAGGAAAAATATAATCTGCCACTCCATCATATCTGAATGAAATTGATGAACTGATGTTTCTTGTTAGAAAATGAGGTCTGAAGTCATCATCATAAAATTAGACATAGCATAACAAAGTTCTGGTCAATGAAACACAATGCTCAGGATGGTAATATATTAGTATTATAATAGAACTAAAGCCATTTTACTATCTATTGTACTTATCTTAATACAATAGATCACTGTTTATGTGTTGTTTGTGGTACAAGTGATATAAACAGACTTACGGTACTGGCAGGAATATAAAGTGATATCACGTGCAATAATTCATGAAGTAATACTAAAAATTATTTCATCAATAGTTTAGAGTGTATTCCAGCTACACAAATAGTTTCCTGCAAGACCAGCAAGACAGGGTGTGTTTCTATGCTGTCTTCATCCTGAGTCTTTAATTGCAAATTCTCTTCAGCTACTGAATAATGTCATCTGGATATGTGTGAATGACATCTATGTGTTTGTGATACAGTAAAATCATCTGAGAAAGAAACTTGTTAGAACATATCCATGTTGTTAGGCATTTCCTACCTCTATACATGTGATACATTGATTAGTCATTATTAGGTAATTTATAAATTTAGTTGAACAGGCAGCTTAGTGTTCATACTACAGTTCCTTCTTGTAATTTGTACAATGGAGCTAAGATTCAAAACATTTCTAATGGCATCCCATTCCAGATCCTTGTTTTTATCTCTGAGCATAGAAACAGCAGAAATTTTCATCTGGGTCAGTTAGAGAAAACAAAAACAGAGGTTATTTTAGTTATTACCTTTAAAGGGATATATATATATATATATATATATATATATTATATATATATATATATATTGTGTGTGTGTGTGTATATTAAAAAATAGATGTTACCAGAAATGGGTTAGTTAATAAAAAAAGGCAGAGAGGTTGTTTTATTTATTTGTTTCTCTTTTAAATTTGTATTTAAATTTTTTTCAAATAATATGTTTTATGACATAGTTCCTCTTCCCAACTCCTCCCATAGTCTCTCTATCTCCCTCCCTAATTAACTTTGTGTTCTCTCTCTCTCTCTCTCTCTCTCTCTCTCTCTCTCTCTCTCTCTCTGTGTGTGTGTGTGTGTGTGTGTGTCTAAAGAAATGAAAATAAAATGTTAGTATGCCTTTTAGTTATTATCAGAACAAGCTTTGCTGAAACAATAAACAATCCAGAAGATGGGTACAGAAACATTTGAAGGAGTTTAAAAGCCATGCAATAAGATTCTGCAAAGGATAGAAATAGTCAACGGAGAGAACAACACAGAGGAGGGAGCTTGCATGTATCTGTGGTAAGAAAAATGTTCATTCCCTTATAAAATGCCTCATTTCTCTGAGCCATGCTTTACTGTCCATTGTAGACAATGTGGACAAAGTTTGGAAATGGTATTTCTGGTTCTATTTTTTTTCATGAGATGTACAAATTTCAGTCTAAGATGCTGAAGATATTTGATGGTAACTATACATAATGTTTGATGGGTAGTATCTTTCCTCCTATAAGATGTAATAACAAAGGTACAGGAATTGTTTTCCATTCTTCAAAAGATTATTACAAATGTAAAGATAGAGTTCCCCAACCACCACCTCAGACATGTATCAGGTTTGATTCCCTTTGATGTGAAGGGCTCTTTTAAGGGTTTGGTCAGACTCTTTCATCAGAATGCTGTGGGGCTTTGCCCTGATCAGAATAGTTACTTGCCCATCTCTCCTTAATGGCTCTCATAAAAACCTCTGAATCAAAGCAAATGGTCTACATTCCTCCCACTGCCCCAGTCCTTACAGCAGTTGGTAGGGGCTCATTGATTACTGTGGGAACATTTGATAAGGTCTGTGACTTGGGCTTCAGCAAAACCTTCTCCAAGGAGTTTTATTTCTTTTTGTTTTCTCGTTTTAAATGGGGTTGAAAATGCTTCCGACATGAGCTTCCCTTTAAAATAGAATTCTCTCATGTTGTGTTGCATATCTCCTGGTGTGCTGTTCAGAATCCTCTAAATTCCTTTCTTAAAAGGCCCATTGTTCAGCTTTGCAGTTATTGTTCTTGTGATGTTGATAACAAGGCAAGTCTGCTACTTTTGTAATGGAAATTCACATTCAGACATGCATTAAAGACAATAAATGAAGTCCACCCAGGCGGTTAGGGCCACTTCCTGAGCTCTTGCTCAGAAGTCAGCTAGGATCTTGATACTCACTTAACTTGAGATGTATTGGTCACAGGAGTCCAACCCTTGCAGAGATCATAGACTATGAGACTGAGAAGCAACAGCAAATGGGTAAGAATCTGCACATTACTGAATGTATTTGTAAATTTTTACAAAAACTAGGCATTGCCTTAGTTTTTTTTTTTTTTTTTTCACTTATTGAAAAAAATACCTACCCTGTTGGGTTCTGGATTTTTAAGTTGTTAATTAGAATATTCCATTTCTTTATGATATTGAAAATGTATTCTTTATGTTGCTAACCATAGAAGAAATAGTTAAAACTTTTAGTTTTCTTCTCCTTTCTTGTAGTCATTCTGAAGATTGAGTCTGGATATAAAAAGGCTGGCAAAAGGGGCATTTGGAAGGGGAGAGAGAAATTCACCTGGAATACAAATGGGTGTAAGCCAATTCTTTGGTAAAGCTGAGTGTTTCCCTTTTCCCGACTTGAAGGAGTCAATTCTCCTGTCCCACAATGTGAGTACTAGTAGTAAAGATCAGCTCAGCAGGCAAGAAGACAACCACCCTTACCCACTGAGTCAGTTGTATTCTTTTTTATCAATTTCCCTCCCCCAGTTCCCTCTCCCTCAAAGCTCTCATGCCACCCACTGACCCCCACAGCCCACCACCCACTCACTACCCAAGGATAGTGAGGCCTTCAATGGGGAATCTACAAAGTCTGTCACATCATTATGGGGACAGCCTAGGCCCTCCTCTGTGTATCTGAGCTGCAATAGTATCCCTCCATAGGGAATGGGCTCCCAAAGTCCATTTGTACACTAGGGATAAAGACTGACTCTGATGTTATAGGTCCCATAGACACTCCAGGCCTCCTAACTGGCACCCACATTCATAGGCCTTAGTTCAGTCCAATGCTGTTTCCCCAGCTTTACAACTGGCCTCCTTGTGCTCTCACTAGCCTAGGCACTGAGCCATACTCCTGGAATCCAGTTTTAGAGAGGGAGGAGGGATAAGCAAAGGAGTCAAGATCATGCTGGAGAAACCTACAGAAACACTGAGTCAGTTTTAAGACCCTCATTTTGCTACTATAACATCAGATAACTTTGTATATCCAATGAAACCACTGTACCTTTGACACACAATAGTCTTAGATCTGAGCTGAGCTGCCTCAGGAAATATCACTTTTACATTGAGCGGTATGACAAGTGGGTAATGAATACCTGTGCTTTCAAAACTGAGTTGATATGCCACAACACAGGTGCTCACTTCCAGAAAAATATAAGATGCCTTAAACAGTTGAATTTTGAATTGCATTTCCACAATTGCACATTAATAAAGCTTTTACTGAAGTGAAATTCTTCACTATCTATTCAGGCATGTAACCCCTGTTGGCTGGCAAGCCACAGGTAAGCATCTGGGGTATAGTGAAGACCATGAAAGAGCAATGCTATCATGTTTGCCTGCAGTCTGCAACAGAGCAAACACATTGCTCCGTTGTGGCTATTCATTAATTCTGCTAATGTTTGACTGTATTTAATGTGTCTGACACCTTCCTAAGTCATGTTTCCTTTGAACTTTTGCTGCTGGTGATTGAATTCAGGGCTCTCACAAGTAGACATGCTCTTACAACGAACAACATTAAGTCACTTCTTTTGGGTTCCAGAAGGTTTTTCCTGAATAAAATGGATAAAGGCCTGCTGTCATAGAGCTTTAATGACAGCATGATAGGCTTAAGAACCACATTTTGAGAATCATAAGAATTTATTTATTTCATTTATTAATATATCTTTACTTAATATTTTGAGGTATGATCTTTGTAGCCTGGGAAGGCATCGAAGTCAATGAACTTATCTCACCCTCCCAAGTGATAGTGTTACAGGCATAGAATATCATATGAACTGTATGTATTGATTTTATAGATGCTAATAAAAAACTTTCAGGAATTCTCCTAAAGTTGTGTAATAAGATAGTAACACACACACACACACACACACAATTATTTTCCCAGTTAATAGTAGGGGTCACAAAACTATATTCTAAGGGTCATTATTGAATACTGTGGTTTTTAACTCATTTTGTTGCACCTTTCTTGAATCATTTCTCTCGAATTATCAACAGCTGCTCTTGCCCTACAATGCCTGAGTTGTAGAGTTGAGAGGGCTACCACAGTTCTTCAAAGCATAAACTATAGTTTCTTATAAAAAGAGTGCCAGGCCCTGTTTTCTGATGCAGGCATCAATATCCTGGTAACCCTTCATGGATGGTAAAATCTGACAGTGTTTGCTTCTGGACTTGCCTGGGCTCCTTTGAGTAAGTCCATTAATGTCTCTGAAACTTATTTCATCTATAAAATGGAGATAATAATTAGTGCATTATTAGTAGTAAGGACTGAATTCACTGGAGTATGTAAAAGGAGGTACTGATGAAATGGAATGGGCTAGTTATGAACATTTCTATGTGGATATCTGGCTTTTAAGTTTTCTGGTTCTGTGAAGGATGAAGGTACAAGAAGGCTCCTGTGGTTTTGGAGCCTGAGCTTTTTGAGAATTTTTGTGGTTTGTTAGCTTTTTCCATGAGCAGATGCTAAGTTCATGCACATCATTCTGCTGGCATGAGCAATGAGTTTGGGTGTTAGTGGCCTCTCAGGTAAGCAAAATCAATTATTTGTCACATACTTGTGGATCACTGCTATGAGGCTGACCCCTGTGGGACGGACATCATGAGAAAAAAGCACTGGGGAAAACAACCTTTGCATTAAGTTGAAAACAGTGTTGTTGATAAGGCTGCTTTCAGCCAAGACATTCTCTTAGGGTACACTTGGAAATGCAGTCCTGACTAATATTAAATATGAATTTGTTTCTGCCTACTTAAGGCAGTTTTCTCTCATGATTGTTCTATGATTTCAGGGACAAAATTTCAATTAATAGTCAAACAAAACTTTTAAGGAGACAGGGAAAGGTACTAAGGGAGGCTGCAACCTAGCACTCTGGAAACATCAGCAGATTCTGAAAAGTTTTTGCAACATCTGAGAGGAGCCCATAATCTCTTTGTGATGAAGACACTCAAAAGACAAGAGCCATATTAGGTGCAATTCCACTGTAATTATCATATTCAAATTAGCTAATACTTGCATAATATTTCACAATGGCTGTACTAAGGGGGTTTTGAAACTTTATCTTAATTAACATTCAGAACTATATCAAAATGTAACCATTATATTATTCTTCCTTTGTAGATCATCTCTTTTTTTGTCTCAAATGTTAACTGTTTCCTGTTCTATAATTCAGGCACTTAACTGTAGGGAGGGAATTGATGCATACATCCAGTTATCTGTGTATGGGAAATATTCTGTCAGTACTTGAATTACTCAGGAAATGGAGGAGGAAGCCTTAAGAACAACTCTTTCTTTTAACTCTTTCTAAAACTGTTTGGAAACAAAGTTAGCTATGTCCAGACCTGTCCTGTCTATAGTTTTTAGTCTTTTTAACAGGGCTCTTTAACCTTGACCTAAGCATCCTTAGAATCCTTTCCCTGATCTCTGATGAGGGATGTCATTTCATGGCCGGCAGGACAGAAACTTCCATCAACAGAACTATTCTTTTGAAGATGCTCAGAAATGCACCCCCATCTGATCTTACTCAGGAGTGGATCTGACTATAATATGCTTTCTGAGTAGTTTGCACTGTAATATTTTAAGAGCGATTTGCTCACGGAGTCCCGGAGTAGGAATTCCATGTTCTCTTTTCAAGGGAACCTTGCTTTGGAAATAAACTCCTGTACTTCCCTTGATTGTTGAAGGTAATAAATCTTTCTCTGTTCCTAGTTATGTCTTGTGCAGACGTTTGGCCTTACAGTTACACAAAGGCAAACCCATTTCATTTGGTCCCACTTTCACTGTCCTCTCCATCTATTAATTTGTGCCTGTTTAGTCATGCTCTAAAAACTCTTCTGTTCTTTTTACTTTTGCGTTTTTCTTTTTTTGTCATAGAGGTGGTTTGCCATTTCTGGAGTTCCCTATAACATGCTCTGTTAACCATTCATTCCTAAGAGAGTCTTTCATCTCACCTGAGTGGCCTTGTAGGTTCAGTCAGATAGCTAGCTGTCTTCTATGCTAATTCCCCTTTCCCTGACTCTTAGGTACCTCTGTGTAGATTTGGTGAACTAGATGATTTTTATTTGGCTCATCTTAACTTATAAATTCCTAAATGTGTCTATATTAAAATAGCTGCATCCGCTAGTATTAAGTTAATACTTCTGGTAAAACACTGTATTTACTGTTCATAATAGCTGCTACTTTCTCTAGCCATGCTTCTTCACAGCAATCAGAAACAATGGATTAGCATTTAGATCCAATCACCTTAGTTAGGACCCACAAGTTTTGGGAGAATATTCTACATCACTGACTCCTATGTCTCCTATCTGAGAAGACACGCCTGCATAGTCCACTCCTTGTTCAGTCTGTGCTGATACTTCAAGATTCTTATGAAGAATTGAACAGCACAGTTGGTATAAGTCAAGACATTCTACCGGGTTTTACCACAGGAATTCACTTAAGCCTGAGCTAAATTTGTGGGCTAAATGCTAGCAACTATTTTGTCACAAATGGGAGAGTCCCTCCAGTTTCCTAGATCCAAAAGCTTTAGAGGAATTTTTCTGAGTATGAATGATCTCTAACTGATGCTGGGGAAAGTAGCTCTTGTGGAGCAAACATGAGCACAGGAATTTAACTGCTATTACAGTACTGCTTGTCTGCAATTCTAGGGCTCCAAATGGTAAATGCCAAGCAGAGACAGGAGAATTCCTGTGTGTTATCTGGTATGGTAGCTCAGGAGTGAACAATAGATGATGTCTCAAACAAGGTGGTAGGCTGGTAGGAACTGACATAGTAGGATGTCTTTGATCTTCACACATGCATTCTGGCACAGGTGCGTTCTCACACTTAAACACACAAATACACATACATATACACGCATACACATACAATCTGAAAAATAAAAAGAAACAATTTTTTATGAAAGAAATGAAAAATGTGATGCACTAACTTTATTAGAGACAAAATAGATAGAGACACAAAGAAACTGTGTTCACTGAATTTAATAGCAATACCTGGCTCCCACTTTGTTTTCTTTGCTGTGATACAACACTGACCAATCCAACTTTGGGAAGGCAAGGGGTATAATTAATCTTATAGGTTCCACTCTTTCCTTGAGGAAAGCCAACGAATAAACTGAAGACAAGAACCTAGAGACAGGAACTGGAGCAGAATTGAAGGAGGAATGCTGCTTGCTGACTTGTTCCCATGTTTTGTGTACAGCTTCCTTCCTGAGGGGTGGTACTGACCACACTGGGCTATACCCTCCACCAGCAGCTAGTAATTAAAAGAAAAAAATGGCCCCAAGAAAGCTTACAAGGCCAATCTGAATGAGGCAATTTCTCACTTGAGGTTCCCTACTCCTGGGAGTGTCAAGTAGATAACTAATATTAGCCACCACACCTGGCCACATAAAACCTTCATTTGTGAACTGATGTGAAAGCTAAACGCCACAATACATAATATATTCATCACAGTTGGTTAAACACAAAATAAGTCACCTTAATTATGAATTAGAATGCAAACAATCAGAAACTGCTGGAAAATTGAAAGTATATGGTTGACAAAATGAGGAGTCCAATCAATTGGGCATGAGTGAAATGTTCCGTGAGAGGACAGGCTGCTAATAGAGATGTGGAGAATGTATTTTAAAAACTCATTGTGGTTTTCATGAAAAACGATGCCATGATTCTGACATTGCCTTAGGGAGAACCGCTCCTGGCTCACACATCCCTCCTAAGGCAATCTTCAGGGAGAAAGGTTTTGGAACTTAATAAGGGGCAGCCCTGTTCAATTCACTTTCAGGCAAGACACTTTTCAGAAAGCATGTCCCTTGAATGGTCTTAATGCAAGTAGTTTTTAGCTTCTAATTGCTCCATGTTTTTTTGTTGGTGGTGATTTTTTGTTGTTGTTTTTTAAGCTGGGTGTAGGCTTTACTGCATAATGCAAGGTCATTGTTGGCTTCATTTTGATATTTAATTAACACGAATTTATAATTCAGAAGCAGGGAAATGCCCTGTAGCCTTGATTTACTGTTTATTTTTTTCTTCAGTAGAATAAACAACTTGAGTATGTTATGAAAACTTAACCCTTCAGACACTGTTTGATGATTCCTGGGAACACAGTTTACTGTACACTTTAGTGAGTTACTGGAATTTTTAAGTAATTAAACAGGACACTAGGGGACAAAAAGAAAAAAAAGAGTTGTGCTGTTCCATATTTATTCAGCCATGATTAATCTAGTGTTGAATAATAATTTTTAATTTCCATTTCTTGAATATATTTATTAATTTACCTCCTGCCAATATATGGCTCGGGTTGCCACTGTTTAGAATTTATTCCTGCTCTTCCTGACTAACATTTGCATAATGGAATGACGAGGTCCATTCAGGAGCACTTGGTTGTGGGGTGTTGGACAGAGCGACTGGCTTGTAATTAGTGGCCTGTGGCCTCTGGCTTCATTAGCATGCAAATGGAACTACCAGAGGCCACAAAGCCTGGCAGTTCCACAGCAGTTACTACAATGCATAGCTTCATTGCTTAGCCTATCAATAGGTTTTCTCCCTACAAAAAAATTAAAGAAATGAATAAATAAAATGAAATGAAATGAATCTGGATGTTTGAATGAATTTGATAGTCCATCATTACATCCTGGAATCTTAGGAATTTGCATGCCTTGCGGAAGTGTTTGTAGTTGAAGCTGATGCTAAATTCCAAAGAAAAATGCAGGAATGCCATATATATTAGTCTTAACTTTTCCTCTCTTTGGCTATTGGAAATGTAATCCAAGCTTTTGTGCCTTGTGCCTGCCTCTTCTGCTTCCATTTCCCTGATACACACCATGTTCATCTGTCTTCTCTCTGTTCCTAATTCAGCTCAGTTTTCGAATTACCAATTGTAGTGTTTTCTTTTTCCTTCTTCTTTATATATGCCTACCATATCCTTAAGACAACAGGACCCTTGGCTTTTCCTCCAAATTCGACCATGTGACGATTCTACCTCTCTCTATGCTTCTCACAACTGGAGATTATTTATAATGATGAACCATGATAGGATCTCAGTCTTCTTGGGAACTTGGTTTTATCAGGCATGGGTTTTAATCTTCTTTAATCATTTTCATCATTTGCAAACACTAGAATCCTCATTATTATTATTTGATTAAAAATAAAGCACAGAAAATCTCTTCACCTGACTCAAAGCCTTATAATTAATGTTGTTGTTTCCAATTGTCTATTTCCTATAGAAAAAATTATATTTTTGACAGTTGAAAAGCCTTCAACAAAAGAATCTCAACAAAAAACCAGTTTGTGGGTGCAAAGAATAAACTCCCAGTTCAAAAGAAAAGGGAGAGTTTACTCTGAAGTAAACGTTTGTTTCATGACTTGGAATATAAATTTAGTTTATGTTCTGAATCTATTTAGATTATTCACACGTAAAATAGAGTATTTCAACATGGTAACAGTTTTCTGAACTTTGGAAAATACCAAAAGGAAGGCATAAATCAGGGTAATTTTAGTGCTCATAGGTGGAAAAATCTGGTAGAGGGTAGCAGTTTGGAAATTTCTGGTATGAGTTTCATTGCTATCTAAGGACATTTTAGATTTGATTGAAGCAAGGGGTCTGCTTGCATGGGACTGTCCAAAAAGATCTATTTAATTGTCAAAAGATGGAAGTTATTTAAAATATTGAAGTGGACAATAAATCCATTATGGGACTGAAGGTAACCAAAGATCACAGAAGTTCTCATCAGCTAATTATCCTTACAGGATCTTAAAATCCAGAAGGGTTTATTTTCTGAATTTGAGTTCAACAAGTTCAAAGTTCACAATTTGTAAAACTTGTCATTATGTCATCTTGTTGTCTTCCTTCTTCTGATTTTTAGGTAGATAATTAGTTTTTCTACCTTGTATAATTTTTTACTCCTGGTCATAGTGGATTAGGGACACTATTTCTCAAAGAAGGAAGTGCAGGCCCTCAGTTTCTCACCATGCATATGCTATTACATAGCAATGGTATTTTTTAAACTATAAAGATTTGGAAAACTTGGGTTAACCTACATTCAAAGACTTTTCCTGTGCTGAAGTTTCTGTGAGCACTTGAAAATGTTAATATGAACATGTAGTTGTTCTAGGAAAGCTATGTAGGTATTGCTTATGCATTTGTTTGTTTGTCCTGTCAGAGAGTCTTCTTGTCAGCTGGGAAAAGTGTGGAGGAGTTGAGATAAGGAACATTGGACAAGGGACATATTGCTTCTGTCATAACCATATGATTTGAGCAAGTTATAAGTGAGCTTTGTGTTTTTTCAAGGATCTCTGGGATCTCTTTTTATATTTGTATTGTATACATGTACTATTTGCGTTAGGAAGAATGAAACATATTTCAAATGTCACTGTAAAGATTAAACAAGGAAATAATTTAAAATACAAAGTCTGATACCCATGAAACATAAACAACACCCTAACAAAGGCTTGTTAAATAGTAATAAATGTATACAATTTAACATTACATTCCTTTTTTCACTTAATATGACAAGGCATAAAATAAACCAAATCTGACTGACAAGGAGAAAGACATCTCACTACCATCAGGCTTAATAATTGTTAGGAATATGCACTGAGTTAATAGCAATAGTCTTTCTCTGTTGCTATTAATTACACACATTGTTAATGGATTGACAAAAATCTTCCAAGGCATAGGTTGTTAACAGGACTTGACACCTCAGTTATAGCGAGTGTCAGAAATTAATTTCACAGAGTACAACCATGCCACATTAAAATGCATGTTGCAATGGTTTATGATGGGGTCTAGATGACCCTTGTAGAATGTGGCTTGGAATGAAAGCTTATACAAATATGCAGGCACACGTGTGAAGGAAGAGATATAGAAATTATTACACAACATTTACTGACACATGCCAAAAATTACTCTGCAGATTCAAGACTCTGGTTCTTAGTCTGAAATTTATTAAGGTTGTTAGAGATGTTAATGATCTGAGTATCATAGCATTTAACATTCCATTTACTTTTAAATTCTCATATTGGAACAAAAAAAACTAATTCTCTTCATTTAATTCTGAGAATAAATTAGGGACAAATTGAATATGAAGATACCAAAATAAGGTTTATAAAATATTTATGTTAAAATCCATTTGTTGGTTAAAGAACTTAAAATACAAGTTGCCTTACTAATACAAGTGTTTTTAGTAAATTATTTGTGTTTCTAGAATTCTCAAGGATTGGGAGGAATAGGTAGTGAGGAGTAATAGATTTGATAATAATGAGACCTTAAAATAATGAATAAGTGGTGAGCTGAAACTGCCACCAATGTGTGGAGTGTAAACCTCACTATACTTTCCATAAAATCAGTAATACTAGCTCCATTTTTCATTTCATATTCTGAACTGCTAACTGTGCCATGGTTGCAGCCAACAAGAATGGTGAGCATGTTTTTGCCTGTGTTCTTACCAGCTGCAGCAAGGCTCTTGATTTTTTTTTCTTTATTTCCAGTGCTCTCAGGTGGGATACTTCTGCATCTGCATCTTGTGAGTTCCACCTAGGGATGTCACATGTAGATGCATCAAAGCAAGAGTACATTCACCTGTGGCACTTTGGGATCATCTCAGATGATAACTACTTGTATTCTCGCAACTAATGGGAAAGATGTCTGTATTCTCTCAAGTGACAAAATGACACAGAAATGTAATGATTTGGGGGAATGCTTATCATAGCCTGAAATGGTAAAAATCATTCCAAGTACTCATTCTCTCCATCATCTACAAGGCTATGGCCCCTTAATTTTGTTAGGCTAATAATTTTAATGATTATGTCTCTTTGTTTCTCAGGCATAATCATTGATTCCAATCTTTCACCTATGTAAACTTTCTCCATGAATGTAAATCTCAGACCTTTCCATGTCTTTATTCATGGTTGGTTCCTTTTTGTGTGGAACACTATATTCTTTGCTTATTTCTTTACATAAATATATATACATGTATATTTCTTTACATGAATATATATATGTATATGTATATATATGGCATAGTAGACTACATTGTGTTAGATAATGTCATCTGTGCACGTTTCTATGCATTTTATATTTATCTTTTTTTTATGAGACAGGGTTTCTCTTTGGCTATGGAACTAGCTCTTGTAGACCAGGCTGGTCTTAAACTCACAGAGATCCTCCTGCCTCTGCCTCCTGAGTTCTGGAATTAAAGGTGTGTGCCCCCACTGCCTGGCTGCATTTTACATTTACCTTTATTAACTACTATATTATCAACACACAAAAGATTATAGACTAAGTAGCCTAAGAAAAAGAAAGTCATATTCTCACAATTCTGGAAGCTGGAAACACATAATAAAGGTGTTGTTGATTACCTTTCTACTGTGACTTTTCTCTGTCACTTGTAGATTAAACCACTACAACACTGTGTTGTCACATGGACTGTTACCTATGTGTCCCTTCTTCTTCTCATAATGATCCAGTCATAATGAACTCCGGGTCCACTTCTTATGACCTTATTCAGTAGATCTTTATATGTGTTATCATCAAACAAAGTTACTTTAAAAGTTAAGACTTCAATGGACAATCTTCAAAGGACACATTTCAGTGCTCAGTATTACCCTGAAGTGTAAATAATAGTTGATACCCTTCTTCAAGATTGATATGATAATCCTCATATTACAAGTGTATAATAATTTATCTCTCTCTTGTACATGAATGAACTTGGGCTTGGATTGACTGTCTTTCCAAAATGGAATCTGAAATAAATTGATTCATCTAGATTGGCTGGGCAGAGAGCTCCAGGAATCCTCCCGTATATAGAACCACTCCATCCCCAGGACTGGGATTACACAAGTTTGCAACCGTGTCCAGCTTTGTATATGGATTCTGGCTACAGAGATGCCTCCTCATAATTCAACAAAGATGCCTCCTCATAATTCAACAGCCATGCTTCTAAAACATATTTATTAATTTGAGGTATATTTATTAATTTGAGATATTCATTGGAAATGTGTCTGTAGATGATTACAAGGATTTAATTAACATAAATATATGTGCACAAAAGATAATTTTCCATCTCATGATCACAATAGTATTATGTTTAAACTTATCACTGTGGAGATTATGACTATATATCATGTTTATCTATAACTTCTTTCTATAAATGTTTTCATAAGACAAAGGTAAGTTTTAATATTTTCTAAAATCAATACCTTTATACTGACTTGATAAAATATCTCAATTATTTTGAGATATTCAACATTAGCATTACAAGCAAATATATGAGAGATTTTTTTTCTATTTCTTGTAATTGTTTTCATACTAACTCAATGGATCATTTTTACTCATTGTCTTAGAAGGCATATGCTACAAATTCTTGTAAATAGCATTGAGCCTCAGCAGAATTTTGGTTCAGGGATGAATAAAGACCACAACACGACATAGGAAAACTTATGTACCCCAATAGTACTAAATTACTGTTTTCCCAACATTTTAATCAACAAGTTATTTTCTTAATCTCCTACCACTCATGTGGTCTATTCCTTCCCCACCCTCAATAATCATAAAAAAAACTCCCACTTTTCTTGCCTCAACGTAATATTGATTTTCTGCTCTCTGAACCTTTGTATCCTAAGCTGCAAATCCCTAGTTCTCAAATTAAAGTTCTTTTCCAGGCTCCGAATTTGAGTTGATCAAAAAAATCAACACTTTGTGATACAAATCTGAAGTGATTCATAAGGAACTGGTATTGAACTTGTATAATGAAAACTAAGTTTATATTTTAATCTGTGAAGAACATTCTTTACCATGAGGGTCTGGATTATTTCACATTTGTAATTTCCAGTTCCTCCTGTTATGGACAGAATTGGTTATGAATTAAATCTTGGGTCTGTGTCAAAAGATTCAAAATTTGTGGTATGGATATAATCAAGTTTCTTCCTATGAAAGACTGTTGAGTTCCCACATGGAAACTAAAACTAGAGCTACTATGTGATCCACTTATCAAACTTCTGGGTTTGTATACTTAGGTCAGTGTACAAAATATGTAATATCATGCCTATATTTATCACAGCCCTATTTATAATACCTAAACCACTGATCAATAGTTGTGAGGATAAAGGGAATATGTTATCTATACACAATGGAATAGAATTACTAATCCATAATGAATTTTGAAATACTGCTTTTGTCAGCAAAACTAATGAATTCAGATAGCATTGTGTTAAGTGAAATAACTCAGAGAAAAATGAATGATTATTGTTTCTCATATTTGGAAACTTTAAATGAGCATATTGAATATAGAAGAAAGTGCATAAGGGGCAAGAAAAGCCATTGCTGGGGTAGGGAAAGGAAAAGTGAAAAGGCAGATGTATGCATAGATATAATCATTGTGCAATATATGCATTTATGGAAATAGCACAATAAATCCCACGAATACATGTTATGTCAATAATAAAATATAAAAAGTGAGCATGTGTTACTCTATAAGGGGTTAATGAGGTGATGTATATCTGGCCAGTTGTTTCTGTATAATTCTGTAGAGAATTAGTGTGATTAATGTTGGATTGAGTCTACAATTTCTTCTTTGAACTAATGATGGACTGTGCATTGTCATTGTCCTGTCTTTAGGGTCATGATCAACATTATGCACTCAGAAGGCAGATAAATTGCCTTATTCCAATTCTTACAATTCTGGATAAAAAGCCTCTCTTATAGCACAAACATAGATTAGGTATTTATTATCACCTTGTACTTGTAGCCTAGTGTTGTAATTTGATGAGTATTTTTATTTTTGTCTAGATTTGTTGAAAGCTATGGGTACCATTAAAGCTAAAGTGATATGGATAATTTGGGCAAATATATGACAATAAATAGAGTTCATTAATGATCCAAGTGACACTCCTTTTTCTAATATCATTTGCTCAGTCTGTTACTGGCTTTCATTGCTTCCGCATTCTGACCAGCCTGACAATAGGCTATGGGGAGATGAAAGTGATACAACTAAATTGCTAGAACACCAAACTTCATTGTTAGGCAACATCCTACAGGCTGAATCAGGTCAAGTCTCCCTGCAGTTCTCTCTGGAACACAGAGCTATGAGGTCGTCTGTGCTATAAGTTGATGGTTCTGCATCCACAGTAACTAGTTTCTGCATACTTGTGCTATGCTAAAGTAAATCATATGATCTTAAGTTTAAAGTCACCCAACAAGGATAAGAAGTCAGGTTTTTCCTTTGTTCTGTGGGATTCGACTGGAGTCTCCTCAAAGAAATCCTGCTTAGGAAGATGCTATAAAAGCTCCTCCCTGAATGGGTTCCTCTGACCTACCCTGACATCCCTCTCACAGAGGCTATCTTTCTATCTTCATATATATATATATATATATATATATATATATATATATATATATATATTATTTTTTACTCCTTATGAAGCACTTACACAATTAAAGACAAGTCTCTCATCATCATGTTTAGATTTCCATATAACCCATTGTTTCTGCCTAATGCTGTCCCTCCCACCTCTATGCTGATTTATGACCTTGAAGCATTTTAATTCTCATTGAAGGGGGTCATTCCTTTCAGACCAACTGCTACTATTTTCTTCCTTATCATTATATAGCATCATGCTTTAAGCCTACATCTCAAGGAGATTTGTGCACATCTGTCTCTTGATTTTGAACTAGGTGGTTTGCAGTTACATTCTCGTGTCCTCAGTAAGAAAAAGCCAAGTGACTGGTAGGTACAGGACTGGGAGACTCCACTCAAACACATAGTCCTTAGTTCTTCCCAAACTGCTTTGCCTTATCAACAATGTACTGGCTGCCAATGTATGAGATACTCTGGCCAAGGATACTGAAACCACATAACAAAATTCATGGCAAATTATGCAGAATTTTAAGTTCAATATATTATTTGCCATATATAGGGAGGGGTATTTTACAGTAACAGATTCAACTCCTGTCAAGTTTCACATGCTTCCTGTCTTTTCACCAGCAATTTATAAGTAAAATCAACTTTACATGATAATCCCATTAACAAATTAACATTACAAAATGCAAGATTCCAATCAACACTTAAAATGAGTGCATAAGTGTTGGCAAGTATTCAATGCCCATTTCAAAAAATTGCATTGTAGATGTTACACAGTCAAGGTAATTGTTTTTCTCTTCTCCTTTACATCTGAGAACAAGAAGATGCCTTTGGGCTCTTTCAAAATAGACTGTTCTGCTTCTGTAATGGGTACCTGTGGGATTGACTGGAGAACAATGCCATATTAGGAGTCATAGGATTTGGGGAAAGCCAAGCAACATTTTCTATTGAGATCAAGATAAAAGAGCCTTTCTTTGAGAAAATGTAGTAGCTAGGTACTTTGTTCAAATAACAAAGCAGGATCATTAGTCTAAAGGAAAAAATAGCACTGTCAGAAATTTAATATATTACACCTTTTAAAGGTAACTAAGAAGTCAAAATCATTGTCCTAAACTCACAAGGCATGCTTTTCTTAGTCTTATGCTGGTAGCACAATAATTTATGTTAAGTCTCTCTCTCTCTCTCTCTCTCTCTCTCTCTCTCTCTCTCTCTCTCACTTGTGGGTGATACAGACTGCCTTAGCTTTGTTGTTACCTTAGTCTAATGTTATTAAACTTTTTGGAAGTACAAATCATATGGTACGATATACATAAGCAAAAAATATTATTAGACTTAGACTTTTCTTCATGGTCCAAGTAAATTTAGAAAGGAAGAAGCAGAGGTTACCGAGAGTCCTATTAGTTTTCCTATTACTGAAGAGTAATTCAAAAGGAGGTATGTGGTGGTGGTAGGATGTTGGCAGGAATTCAAGATAGGAAATTAAGACAATTGTAGTAATAAATTGAGATATAATATCCTAAATATTACTAGTATTATAAGATTAATTTAACTGCACTATTCCCAGTTTTCTCATTTGCAACATAGAAAAAGGAATAATACAGCATTTCTAATATCACTAAAATTTTACATGTGATTTTTCTTCTTCCTCTCCACATCCTTTAATTTGAATAAGGAGTTTTCAAAGCTTATAAATTTTGAAATATGGGAGCTGGAACAAGAAGAGTATGGGCTACAGTGACAGGTTACATTCATAGCAGTTTTTATATGCACCTCAATCTTGGAACTCAAAGTAAACACCAAATTTTGGCCTTTTTTAATGTATGGCGTATTTGGTCTCTCCTTCCCTCTCTCCCTCTTTCCCTTCCTCCCTTCCTTAGTCGCTCTCTCTCCCTCTCTGTTTCTCTCTTGATTTTCTTCCTCAACTTTGACCCTTAACAGATGAAAATATATCATATAAAAGTTATGCTTTTTGTAAAAAATTTCTATATTCCTTTGAACTATGCAGAAGTCATAAACTTCAGTATTGTGTGTGTGTGTGTGTGTGTGTGTGTGTGTGTGTGTGTGTGTGTGTGTGTGTGTATCTAGGACAGTATGAACTCACAGAGGATTTCACAAACACATCACGAAATTTCTGCAATGTCTTCAGATAGTATACCAAGAAGGTACTGGGAGGTGAGTAAAAGGATGAAACTTAGGGAGTCTCAAGAAGATCTACATGGGGAAGAATTCTCATTGTTAGTTCCTAGGGTAGGCTGTCAATTGCATTATTAGACATCAAAGTAACACAAAGACATGCTCAAAATAGTTTTTGTTGAAGAGAATGTACTTGAAAGAACAAAAATTAAATAAACAGGGTCTTGAAAGGATATAGCCATGGCAGTATGCAGTTTCCTGATAGTGCTGTGTTGTTTGGTTTTTAACTTAGTGTCTGGATTTAAAGGAACCTAACATTATCAATAATTGACAAAAAGAAAGTTGAATATTTGTGTAGTCTATGTTGACAATGTGAAGACTGGTCACAATAATTTATCAATTTCATGCGTCAGATTGTATCCCAAATTGACAATAATATTTCTGAATATTGTATGCTTAGTTTTTCTCTTTGAGAGTATGTAAGATATCTTATGGAGTTTATCCATGTGCTCACTGGTGAATATATGGGTATTGTGAAGATAAATTTATAAACATTTTCAGACTAAATGGCTGTGTTTCCAAGGCTCACGTTTTCAGCTGACCAAACAGTGCATGAAAGTCATCTTTTAACTATTAAAGATGAGCTCCAATCACCCTGTAGTGTAATGAAGCACAGACCAACCAAAATAGTTGTAACTCTTGATTACAAATGCAATATGTCTGTGTGAAGAAGCTAATTGGATAGTAATTGGGGAACGTTTCTTCGGCTCGCTATGTAATAGTAATGGGATCACTTAACAATACCAGCCAAAGGGAACAGAGGCCCAAGTGCTACTTATTTTCTATTCCCCAAGAATCCAAATCCAACAACTTTTCTTTAATAAGACACTAAAGTAGTAGATCTCACTTTGTTTTCCTTCTGGTTAGCCCAGACATCATACTTTCTTATTTCCCAGCATGCAATATCTGGGATATCACAGTCTCTTGGAGTATATTCTTTTAATACTCTGAGAAGCAAAATAAAGACACATCTACATATCTAAAACTCCCTGAAGAGATTCTATAAACTCTTCAGCTTTTGAATAACAGATGATAAATAGCCTTTTAGAGCTATTATCAAAAAATTCTTCAAACCCCACTCTGCCTTCTGTTTTTTCTCCAATTTCATCTCCCGTAATATGACTAAATATTAATATTTTGTGATGTACTGTCCAAATGGTGCATAAAACATCTTTTCCTTTCTTTTTTTCTTCTAATTGAAGGGTTAACAAGTTACAAGGTATTTTAGTGGTGTTATACAATAGGTAATAGAAGGAAAGTGATTGCCATTGATTGGGTTCTTACTTTTTTCTGATGTTCTGATCATTAGAGAATATGATGAAATGTTACTTCACTACCCCTGGTTCCTATTTGTTGTATGGAGTTGATTTCTATAACACTTGTTAATTTAATGCTATTCTAATACAAAGAGTTGTTACTCATAAAGTAGTAATTTTTTATCTAGACTTCTATCCCCAAAATGTCTTGGTGTAGGTAATGCAAATTTAATAAAATGATGAACTGTTCTATTAAAATCAAAACAAGAAAGGACACTTTTTAACAAGATCTTAATCCTATGTCTTTTGATAGCTTTTCTACTGCAGTTTTCTGGAATTAGCCAGATACTAGGCTTAACCTGTAAGAATTTCATTCATTGCCATGTTTTAGAGTGATGCATTTGAAAACTGGTAACTGAAGTTAGACTTCCAAAAGTTCTTTATATGCTACCATTTAATAAATGCTTTATTCTTCTCTATTTGTTTTTTTATGGTGTTGTAGACAAGAAGGGGGAGATGAATTAAAAATCATTCCTTTATAGTGATAAAAGGTAATTACAGATTGTTTAATTTTCTATTGCTGTCAGGCAAACTCTCATGACCTTGATAATATGAGCCACAAATAATGCCCAACACAACTCACAGAGTTTCCTGCAAATCTACCCAAGTATCAAAATAAATCATACTGCTCATCTTCTGCAGACTTTCCCAGACAATTTCAAGTTCATCTCAAGACATTTCAAGTTGCTCTAAATATATTTTATTTTCTTCTTTAGAGTAGTAGAGGAGGCTATGATGATAGTGAACCAGGACATAGAAACCAAGGTGATGGATGAGGAGAATATGGTGACCCCACTGAAAGAGGATATTTTTGTGGAGGCAACTCTGATCATGGTGGGAACTAAAATTATTTGGAAATTTCAGTGGACAACAATAATCAAATTATATACCCACAAAGTGAGGCAGTTTTAGTGGAAGAGGCTTAGGATGCCTTTAGAGTAATAGTTATGGATCTCGTGATTGAAGTGGTGAATTTGGTAGCAGAAGGTTTTAAAAGCAGCAGAAAATTTCCACAGTTCTTAGCAGGAGAGAGCAAGGAGCTGTCTGTCAGGAAAGATGCAGGTTACTATGAGACAGAGGTTCCAAATGCATTAGGGAAACTAAAAATCTGCTACAGAAGGAACGATGAGCCATAGTTAGAAAAGTTACTACAGCTTAAAAAGGAAACCCTTCTTACTCAGGACTGTCATAGACAATTTGGAAAAAAAAAGGACAGTTATGGATAAATGCAATGCACTGTTAATTAGATGTTGTAGTTTTTCTTTTTTCTTTTAATTGTATCAAGTGTATTGTCCTGTAAATTGTAGTAATGGTACCAGTAATAAAAAAATAAGATATTTTACTTTTAAAATAACATGGCAAATATAATTTTATTTATCAAGTGTATGCCTATTTTGTATTATTTAAGCTTACTTTCCAGAATATGTGAAGATATTTTTCTGGAGAAGTCTAGAATTCTGTAAATTGTTCATTTCAATTGCAAAGATTTATTTTCATGAAAATTCCTATGGATTTTTTTTTACAGTAACTACCATACTCAAGGCTGACAACAAAATGTGTTTTCTGTCACTCTAAACAGGAAATGTTTCTTTATCCTTCAAAAGTAGCCCCAGACACTCAATCCTGTGACGTTTTCCTATTCAGGTCAGAACTATTAACAAGTGGGATAGAGACAAGGACTCATAGTCTTCATTTTGGGTATATTTCTTCATTTATGTTTTCTAGCATGGCATTTAGATGAAATCAAACATTCAATCCATGACTTGGGAATGACTGAAATATGAGGAAAATTTGCTGCCATTGCTCTGAGAGGCTGTTAACATGAAGTTTTATTAGGTAAAATTCCTCTACCTACTTAACAACCCAACAAAATCAAATGGCATATGCTGGCCCACCAGTCCAGAATCTGCCAAACTGATGCTAAAGGTATCTCATCATTTATGACCACTCACCCTAAGATCAGAAGTTATACCTGTGAATTCATATAACTTACTGTCATGAAAACCAGTCTTAGAAATTAGGTCTTTCCCTTAAATCCCTATAGTGCTCATTTGGACTCAAGCGAGATCTACTTTTCACTCTTGACGCAATAGCATATAGAATTCAGTGACATAGTTGAGGGGTGAGCAGGATTTTAGTTTTTCAAATTTATTTTTATTTTATGTTCATTAGTGTTTTACCTGCATGTGTATCTGTATAAGGGTGTCAGAAGACCTGGAACTGGTATTACAGACAGTTGTGAGCTGTCATGTGGGTGCTGGCAATTTAACTGGGGTCCTCTGGAAAACCAGCCGGTACTCTTAACTCCTGAGCCATCTCTTCAGAATTCTTTGTCACACTACTGCCCTCAATATTTTCTCTGACTTCAATGACTAAAATGGTGACTTGGTTACTTGAGTAATTATCCTTAAACACTGTATCATGTCCATTCCAAACACTCCCCATCTCAGGTATTCTCCAAGATCCCCCAAGTCCCTGCTTGCTTGAGAAGATTTCTGAACAAAGGCAGTTCTCCAATGACTAGATTACCTCCACAAATAGCACCTAAAGGTCATTCAGTCTTTTATCTGTGAAACAACGCACCTGCTTTGAAAGCAAATGAAATCAGTCTCTTTGCTGCTGATTCATTTCAAAAATAGGAAAAGGTAGAACAATAAGTACATTATGCAGAGTGTCACTGAAAAAAGAACTTTTATAAATTGGCAATTTAGAAAATCAGTGGGTTGCAGAGGAGACACAGCATCCTCTGCTGAGCTTTCAGCAACACCAGAAGTGTCATTTAAGTACACTGTTTAATCAGGCTTCTCTACCCAGTCTTTGTGGAGTTGAGTACTTAAAGCTGAGTGATATATTCCTCTACCTCCCACTTCCTTGAGATCTAAGATGCTACTTTATTAAGCTCATTTTCCACAGGATGGAGTTCAAGCAGAGAGAGAGAGGGAAGTTGAATAGTACATTCAAGGTCATGCTGAAAGTTAGTAGTTGATATATATGATACTTCTCTGTCTTTTTGTTTAGACTCAGTGCTCCTGTTCACTTACAAAGGATGATCTGATGCACACCATTTGTCACCAAGTTACCCTCTCTTCAGTGATAAGAAGCACACTGATTTTAGCCAGGTAGTCAGAGAAGTACTCTCTCAGACCTCTTCTTCCTGCCACTAGGAAATGACTCTTAATTGATCTGAGTGTGCACTGATAATTCCACTTTCTCCTTGCTGATGGCTTTTCTAGGGGTAAACATATAACCCAGTTACAGCTAATGAGAATTAGATGCAAATGAATTGGAGGACTTCCCTCCCTGAAGTAAACTTTACCATTTCATGGTTCTTCGATCTACTTTGTCTGGTGGTATGTGGGTTCTTAGAGCTGTAATAACTATCTATGTGTATGTGGTAACCAAAAGAGAGAGAAAGCAACCTGGGGTCCTTGAGTATATTTATGAACTAGTATCACCTAGAAAGAGTTACCTTCAGACTTCATTTTAAGATAATTGAAAGTCTTCATAATTAAGGCAGTATATCCTTTATATACTATTTAAAGCATTACTGCTATTTGAGGTGACATTACATGTGGTATCTAGAGTGGCTTGCATGCCTCCGGAGAAAGCAGGAGCTAGCAAAGGAAAACCCTACCTGAGTGACATGGTCATTTGATTCTATTTTGTGAAGAACAAATAAAGAAGAACTGGTAGTATCTTTTAGTGACCAATTATTGGGGTCTGTTAGAAATGGCTCAGTGCAAAAAGCACTTGCTGTATAGTCATGAAAAAGTCCTAAGCATGGATTTCTAGATCCTAACTAAAATCAGAAGCCATAGTTTGCATGTGTATTTCTAGAGCTTGTATATTGAGATTGTAGGTAGAGACAGGGCCCTCGCTAAAGGTTTGTGGATCCCCTATCCTGATGTTCAGTGGCAATCAATGAAATACTCTTTTAAAACAAGGTAGAAAGTAAGAATCAACATTTGAGATAGTCCTCTTACCTCCACAATCATGCTGTGGCCCACAAAGGCTGGCACTGACACAACACAACACAACACAACACACACACACACACACACACACACACACACACACACACACACACTAGGTAATAGCAAAAGGAAAAATTTTAAACAGAGCACAATAGATTCAATAAAGTTTCATGGTAGTTGGAGATCTATGGAGAAAATCAAACTGAAAAGCCCATCATAGGTAGTAAGGGAGTAATAATTATGGAAATAACTAGAAAGTCACAAAAATTTAAAATAAAATAAAGCTGTTAGAAATATCTCCAATGTATAGCCACAGAAAGCTGAGGTATGGAACATAGTTAATGAGTTAGTCCATCAGCCAAATGCTGTCTGCATCCTGTCTTTGTAAATAATATTACTGTGGATGACTCCAATGTTAGCTTCTATCTAGTATATTTTATTGGCAAAATTGAGTAGTTGTCCTAGGCACCATAATGTCCATATAGTCTAGTATATATATGCCATGTAGAAAATACTTCTTGACTCCTGAATTTAAAAGTCTTTGGAGGGGCCAGGTGTTGGTGGCGCACTCCTTTAATCCCAGCACTCGGAGGTAGAGGCAGGTGGATCTCTGTGAGTTCGAGGCAAGCCTGGTCTCCAGAGAGAGTGCCAGGATAGGCTCCAAAGCTACACAGAGAAACTCTGTCTGGTCTCCAGAGAGAGTGCCAGGATAGGCTCCAAAGCTACACAGAGAAACTCTGTCTCGAAAAACCAAAACCAAAAGTCTTTGGAGGATTTTGCAATGTTGGGATTCAAAGAAATTTTTTATACATAGTAGATACAGGTAACTGAAAGGAAAAAAAGAAGAAAAAATCAAGGTAGAGACAGCATTTCAGAAGACAATATCACAAAATACCCCCCATTTATAACATGGCCACACACTACAGTAAACATATTTGTTTGCAGAACTTTAAAAAAAAACATAGGTTTGCTAATATTTTAAGGATGGTGTTTTGCTTTGTTGAGCATGTGACTAGCCATTGGCTGTAGATATCAGGCAGGAAGCCTAAATAATGAGAGCAGTGCCCATGCAGAACTGCTCACAGGCGTGAGATTATATGTGGGTGGAGTGGTGAGGACTTTAATGAGTCAGGTGGAGGAGAGGGAGAGAGCAATGCTGGCATGAAAAGTCATAGCTCTCTACCTTATCTCACAGATTGTTTTTGGCCCAAAGCCTGACTCATGTTTTCCTATTAACCATCAGTATGATTACACATACTTTGGGTCTAAAATTGTTTTCCACAAGTTAGCATCATCAAAAATACAACAAAGGAAGAGATGCTTCATGACAATCCAAATGCTTTTACATGAAAAGAAAAATAAGCATTTCATATTCATATAACTTGCATTGGAAAAATGAATTCATAAAGTGATTTTGTTATGAGAGGAATAATTTGGCCCTAAAATATGAGACACTTTTATTCATGTAACAATTGCCTGGCAGTTTTCAAGGTGTTCTCTTCCTTCTTTATGTCTGTATTTGTAAAGTTGCCAACAAGCAGGAAGCCTATGCAGCTTGCTTCAGGGCTGATAATTTTCCTGAATTGCTTGTGGCAAAACCAGAGCTAGTGTCAGACGCATGTCTCCCATGAGTAACTCCAGGAGGAAGAATCCTCACATACACTTCCTCACCCAGTCAGTTACATCCCTAAAGTAAGATGCTGAGGAACAGAAAGAAAACCACAAAACAAGATTGTGTTTAGGACCAAATTTTCTTCGTATACCAGTCTCTACAAAAATCTTCTCATGATACCTCCCTTGCTGAACTTCCTGCTTTTGAGAGTGAAGAATGTGGGGATGATGCATTTCAAGTGTCCTTTTGTCTTAGGCTCTCTGCCCTCATTCAAGTAGTCCATAACTTGTACAGGTTAAAATGCTCTGAATGTGTTTCAATGGTACTGTTAAAGAGCACCAATGAAAATGCTGTGGATATTAGCTACCATATCTAATAATGTTTAATCTCTGAAATTATGAATAGGTACTTGTGATAAGACAGCTAGTTTTCTTTATACCTCAAATATGATATTTTAAAATGTGTAGCTTTGTTTTAAAATATATTTGTCATTTATGTTTAAGTAAATCTCTGCTTTATTTTAACAGTGAGCAAACATATGAATGAATTATATTGATAGGTTTGCTCAAATAAAATTTGAATTGAATTGATATTCAAGATCAACTTACATGTTTAAGGTGATTAGGTTAGTGCTCAAAGAGGTAACACTTCATTTGTGTAAGATATATTCAACACACCATATGAAATGCTTTTCTTAGATCCTGATGTTAACTTTTATGCATCAGTGGTGTTATCTGAATTATGTCTTATTAAATCTGTAAATTAGATGCAGAATTTCATTTTCATTTTAGAAGAACAGATGAAAAACATAGATCTGATACTCCACCACCATTAACACAATTGAATGGCCTTAATTTCTCAATAGAATCATTCAATATTCATTTTTTAATTTCTGCATTTACACATAATATCTCTCTGGAGGCCTCTAACAGATTCTACTGCTGCAGTCTTAATGAGAACTATCAAAGGTTACTGTGAGATGATGATCTATACTTAATTCAGAGATTTCCCCAGACATTTGTGCAGTTCAGTTCTGTTTAGAGACTTTCCTAGTTGTACAGTCTTGAAACATTTATCCTTATTTTAACTGTATCTTTAATCATTATTAGCATAACCCCTTCATTCTTAAAGTTAGTATTTTGAGAAATAATGCAGAAAAATTTATGGCTTCCTTACAAAAGTTAATACCTAAGTGTGATCATGAAGAAACACTGAGAAATTATTTTGGCCACCCAAGATGCTTCAAAATAAAAATTGGTCAGACTTTTTCTTGAAACCCAAGATATTTAAGTTTGTGCCAAATTTCAAAAATCATGATTTTTTGTAGAAATATTTCCTTTTGTAGAATGAATATACGAATTTCCCATGTATAGTTTACTATTAATACTTACTGATTTTGGGGGAGGTGGTTGGTATCGAGGCAGGGCTTCCCTGTGGACCTTTGGAGCCTGTCCTGGAAGTAGCTCTTGTAGCCCAGGCTGGTCTCAAACTCACAGAGATCTGTCTGCCTCTGGCTCCAAGTGCTGGGATTAAAGGCATGAGCCACCACCGTCCAGCAATATTTATTTATTTATTTAATATTGAACATTGTATAAATGCAAACAATATCAATATGAAAGAAAAAAGCTAAGCTAAAATCTAATATATCAATTTTTGAATCATTGTTTGTGATCTTGTGGAAGTTGTATGATCCTATTAAAATGTAAGATTTTGTTATCTATAGGTAACAACGTGAGTTCACATCACAAAAGATTAAATATGGTATTGGATTAAAACTGTAAAAACACAAATACAAATATTTTTATATATTTTCCTTTGTTATGAGAGGCATGCAAATAAATTAAACCTGTTCAATTTAAATGACATAAATCCATGTCACCATGTTCTTATTTAAAATAGAACTTTAAATTTAATAATGTTCTCTATTTTAGTGGAAGCTTTTAGGATCCAATGTGGGAAACTTTGTTAGTTGCTCTCTTACGCATCATCATAAATCACCCTTTCTCATAGAAATGTGACTATACTTACTGATTCGTAATTTTTTAAGTTACAAATGTTATGTTTATAATTCTGATTTTGTTATTTTATCCTAAAGAAGATGAACTTGTTCTCACAGGTGACTCATTTTTATGTGACTAATTTGATTCTTTTACATTTTTAAACATCTCATTGGAAGTCTTAGACAGTCATTATTATACTGTTAGTTAAGACCCTATTACTTGTTGTGGTTCGTATCAGATATTTACAAAGGCTATCATATTTAGATCTCTCTCTCTTTCTCTCTCTCAGTCAAAGGCAATGTGAAAAGTCTACACTTGTTAGTCATGGAAAAATTTTATCTTGTAGTTGAATAATAATGTTCTTCCTAAGAGATGTTTCACACAGGATCTACGAAGGTTAATTCTGTTCCTCCACAAATACAATTCGTCCAAGGACAGAGATTTCTGTGTAATACATAGAATGATTTCTCAGTGCAACCTCCCCTTTATAGTACATTAGTACTTCTTGTTCAAGTTTTACCTTTTACAGTTTCCATTACCCACATTTAAACATGGAAAAGTGGGAGAAATGGACAGTATTTGTTTCATTTTCTTTATTTTCATATTAGGCAAATTGCTCTCTTACTGTGTTGAACACATAAATTAAAGTAACCGGTGGAAGAATTTTTCCTCTTATTGCATGGGCATGTTCCCATTTGGACTTATGCTCTTGGTATACATGACTAGCTATTTAAAGAAAGGAGGAAGCAATTATTTTGGATGCTACAGAAAGATGCAGCACAGAACTATGATTCCTGAAGTAAAAGAAGTGACAGATCTAGAAATATCTCTGCAAAAAGACAAACCAGGGGCTACAAGTTATAAAGTTCCTATGATTCACATTGGTCTAAAGACCTTCAGTTTGGTTGCCACCTTTAAGTATTTATGCATAGTCATATATCTAGTCCAAGCAATGGTGTTCTCCTATAGGCTCAAGTCATCCATGGAGAGTCATTTTTTGGGGGGGAGGGGAGAGGGTTTCGAGACAGGGTTTCTCTGTGGCATTGGAGGATGTCCTGGAACTAGCTCTTGTAGACCAGGATAGTCTAGAACTCACAAATATCCTCCTATCTCTGCCTCCCAAGTGCTGGGACTAAAGGCATGTGCCAACAACACCCGGCCCATGGAGAGTCTTTAAACATGTGTCTCATTAGAGCATTGCTGTGCTCTATTCTATACATTCCAGAAATCTTGAAACCACCAAACACCAATTTATTCCCTCTCTACTTAGTCATAAACCTTGTCTTTTGCTTGGTTTACTAGTCTTTCCACACAAGCCTGGTATCCATCTATAAAACCTGGAGTGACTAAAGTTTGGATACTGTTTTCCTTTGTCCAGGAATCAGTCGTGCAATCAGTCTTATCTTGTATTTGAAACAAGATATGTCTTATTTCCTTATTAAGTCAAGAGGATAAATTCCAACCTAGATATGTCTACACTATTTCCTGTGGTTGCTTTATCATTTAATCGTGTGTTTGTGTGTGTGTGTGTATGTGTGTGTGTGTGTGTGTGGTTTGTTTTCTAAATGCATTTTCAATCTTTGAAGATTTTGAAAAGGCAAGGTACTTCATTGAACAGAAGCCTTGTGTAAGGCCTGACACCCTGAGTTTGATTCTCAGATCCCACAAGATGGTAGATGACAAATGTCTCCTGGGAGTTGTCCTTTGCCTTCTACAAGCAAACAATCAAAATTCTAATACTAAAATAAGGTCTTTAAAATATTTTTTCTGATTATATTTTACATTTTTATGATTATCATTATTATTATTTAAAAATATATCTGTAAAATAGAATTTATAGTTACTAAATGTCATGAAGTAGCAATTAAATAAGCAATGAATTATGAGATTTACAAAAATAAACAATCAAACCTCTGATATTAAAATAAGATCTTTAAAATATTTCTCTTTCTGTTTATATTTCACCTTTTTACTCTTTTCCTTATCTTTATTTTTATTATTTAAAATATATCTGTAAAATAGAATTTGTAGTTACTACATGTCATGAAGCAGCGATTAAATAAGCAAATAAATTGAAAGTTACACTCATCATATATCAAATATTCAGTGTCATGTAGCTTTTGTGTTGTAGCATTACTGAGGATGTAACTCAGGGCATTATATGTGTTAGGCAAGCATTCTACCACTGAATTATACCATAATTGTAGGTACATAATTAAAAAAAACCAATAATGTTAGTCAGTCCAGATGGTATATGCCTATAATCCTAACACTGGTGACACAGGAGGATGCTTGTTCTCTGTGAGCCCAGGCTATCCACACTTCAACAGTGAGACCGTATCTCACAATAATAACAAAAACTATAATTGTTAAATGTATCTCGATTCTCATATTTAGTAAAACTGTTGGGGCAAAGCTAAGTGGGGTTTAAGGACTCTCAAGTAGAAATACAAACAACATAAATTTCTAGTTCCATAGTATGTGCCCCTGCATAGCACAATATAGGCTATCATTAGTTGAACCATCAGAGATATGAAGAAAATCTACCACATGACAAATGGTAAAATACAAGAACATGCAAGGCTTGGGAACAAAGTATCAGAAACATGTGATTTATATGGGAAGTGTAAAAGATCTCCACAAGTTAGGCTATTTGTACAAGGAAAGGAATAGAAACTTCAACCTCGAAGAAAGGTGAAGTGCGCTTCAGTAGATTAGAAGACCAAAAGGTTAGTCATAATGGCATGCTATAGCACATCAGATGGGATAAAGAGTATTGCTGTCATGTCTGAGTATAAGTATTTGATCCATGTTACACACAGGGTTGAAAGAGAAAGAAGACTCCCTATGGCATCCACATGTATCCTGAGGCAAGCTGCCCACACACAAACACAAACACATGATGCATATACTCAGATAAATAAAGGAAAGGGAAAAGTTAAAGCACAACTAAAACCCACTATGCTAGTAGTAAATTAATATGACCAGTTGCCTGTGGATACTCAGGAATCAGTGATGAGGGTTGAGACAGATGTCATGCAGTGTGAGCCTTTTGTCCTTGTGCAGGATGCTCTGTTTCACTATCCTCCTATGCACTGATGAACAGAATATCTGATGCAGCCAAAGAATACAATATCTCCCTCAATGTTTCCAAGTCAGGTATAATTTTTAAATTTTCTTAATGACAAAAAGTATATTTGAAGTGACAAGAACATTTTGATACTTCATTATCCCATCTAGTTTTAATACTACAAGTTCACAATTTGGTTTAAGATTGTGGTCTAGAAGTTATATCTAAATAGAAAATTGGCTTACATGAATTTTGATATTGAGTTTCCAGAAATACTGATGTTCATATGATGGAGTTAACTACTTTTGATATATTTAGTTGATAGGTTATACCCATAATCACTAGGGTCTTTAGGAATTATCAAGGAATATTTTATTGACATGCCTTATCCCATAACTTACATCCAAATGCTTTATAGTAGATTTCTTTGAAGATAAGCAACACAGCTTAACCATTTGTGTAATTTTGCACAATGCTCTATAGTTTCTCATGCTAGGTATCCAATTAGCAGCTATTGAGGCCTAACAAACCACCAGGCTATTAGTGGCTTAATACTCTGAGCTATTAATTAGTGTAGATTCATCAGGTCAAGTGGATAGTTCTTACCATAAGTGACTAAAGGAATTATCATTGAGATTCAATATGTGTTTGTGGTTATCTGCAGATCTATTCTTTGTGAGTTTCTTTGATTCTGGCCTTGTGCTGTCATCCATCTGTACCTTGGCTAGGTAATTGGGCTCTGACACAATCCTTGTTCCTTCAGAAAGTCTCATTCTTGTGGCATAGTGGTATTCAGCATTAGAAGCAGAAATTTGCAAGGTGTCTCAAGAGCAAATACATGAGATTGCACCCATCTAATTCTTTTGGACAGTATATATAGAGAGATTTCAGAATGTGTTGATGTAGAAACACACACTTAGTCTTGCTGGGAGAGATGGCAAATCTACACTGAAAAGGATTACTACTGAAGTACATAAGGGTAGCTGCTTTTGCAATTTCCTGAAGAAGAACTTTTTCTAAGGAAACAAATATATGGCTTTACAGCTGTTATAGGTACATGGCATAACAAATTAGATTTATAGTGTTTGCTGCTATATCACTTTTTCCTCAAGTGATGACAACAGCAATAATGGTCTGCAGACTCTGAGCATCTCACAAAGTATAAAGTTATACCGACTCTATTTCTTGCTCCCTGCAGGCAATGAGATAGACCTTGTTTTCTTCTCATAATTATAATGCAATTTACTGAGATTGTTTTCCATCCCAAACTTTGCCACTCTTTAAACATGGTCAGATGCCAATTAATTATCTTAATCTTCTCTCTCTCTTCACATCAAACTGAGTTCTAAATTGACATCTCTTTTAGCTCCATGGTTGGAACTATTCCCTCAGAAAATAAGGCTTGGGTTAATCTAAGTCACTTGATTGCTCTTTTCTCCAATAATCCAGATGGCTTTATTCTGTATTCCTCTGGTAAAATGGAGGTTTGCTTACTGACTATGGGGGGACAGCAATATTAAGATTGACTCATTTTGAGTTTTATAGGTTTTCTGTGATAATTATGTTTCTATCTATTAGTGCTTCTAACCAACCAGATCTGCCTCCCCAAAGTGATAAAGTCAGTTAAGCAAAGCACTGCTATCTATCATAATCATCTGGAGAACTTTTCCTTTCACTCATTATGTCTCCAAGTAAGGCTTGAAATGGAGGCAATAAACAATATATATGGTCTTATTTGGTATCTGTGTTGAGACCTATTAATCACATACCAGAGAGGCATGCTTTTATTAAAGAACCAAGGGAACATAGGTTTATGTTTGCAGCTTTAAGCAGAAAAAGTTCTGCCACTTCTCAAACCATGGGGAGAAATACTTGTTTCCTGCCTTTGGAGATAAAGTTAGTTTAGAATAATTAGTGATTTAAAGATGAAAGTGTAATAGTCTCTAATCTGTCACCTCATAAAACTAAATTTCAAAGTAAAATAACCTAGAATATTTAGCAACTAGAGACTCTCCTAGATCATTAACTTTCCCAAATGTTCTATCAATCTTGATGGGCATGTGGGCAATTTTATGAGCAAATTGAATAATATTAGAGAACGTAGTTACATAAATGAAATAAAACCCAGTCTTAAAGCACATATACATCCAACAATGATTTGGGGGATGTGAGAAAACAATAACTATGTCATCTTGAGCCTGCCTTAAGTGCTATATGATGAGTACAAATTAAGATAGTACTTTTTATATTGTCTTGGGTAAGGTGACTGTGTTTGACTTTTTGTCCCTGAGAAAATAAATAGCATTAGCAGTGGGGTGGCATGCTAACACTCAAGGAATCCAAGGAGGTAAGAGCAGGGATCTGGCAGTTCATGAGTCACTCTCACGGGAAGCAGAGGGGGGGAGGGACAGAGAATAGCAAGCAAAGCCTGATTATGAAACCTTAATGAAGCATCTCCTCCAGAAAGATTCATTCCATCTTCTAAAGGATCAGGGCCACCAGCTGGGGACAGAGTTTTCAAAAGCATTAGCCTATCAGGGACATTTCCAAACAAGTTTATGGCTTGGTCATTCAGCCTAGGTCCTTCAGTGTGTTCTGGAACCACTATGGGTCAAAAAGGTGTCTCTGCAGATCTTGGCCTTTTCTCAGATTTATAGGATGTTTGCTCAGACTGAGAAATTCTATTAGAAGGCCGATAACATAGACTCTGTTTCTTAGTGTAAGCAAGCTTTCAGAAGAGGACAGAAGCAGACAAGTTCATTTGAGACTCAAGTCATTATATTGTGTCATTTCCAAGGATTTTATTAATGAAAGTGTTAGGGAGGTTGCATCTTTTTATTTTTTCTTCTATTTTTTGAGATTATAATAGAACTACTTGCATCACCTCCATTTCCTCCCCCCAAAAAAACCCATCGCACATACCCCTCTGTGTTGTTTTAATGTAATTTGCCACCATGATCTCATTGAGAGTGGCACTATTAGGGGATGTGACAATGTTGTGTGTAAATGGCCTTGTTGGAAGAAGTGTTTCACTGTGGGGGTGGGCTTTGAGGCTTCCTATACTCAGGATGACACCCAGTGTTTCATTCAACTTCCTGTTGTTTGGGAGACACTGGCTAGTTCTCCAGCACTATGCATGTCTGCATGCCACCATGCTACCTACCATGCTGATAATGGACCAAACCTCTGAAACTATAAACAAGTCCCCTCAAATATATGTTTTCCTTAAAAGAATTGGTGCGGGAATCAGCTTGGCTGAAGCTAGTGAGAGATCACTGACTCAGGTCTGACAAGTTGCGAACCTAACATAAGTGACAGTTGTTTGATTGGGACAATGTATGAGACCACTGGCAGTGGGTCCAATATATAACATTAATGCACACACTGACTTATTGGAGCACGTGCTATATAGAGAGATACCTGGCCCAGCCTAGACATAGTGATGTGAGGGTGGAGGTCCTGCCCCAAATAGATGATGGGAAAGACTTAGCAGACTTCCTGGGGGAGGCCTTACCCTCTCAGTGGAGCAGATGAGAGTGGGAGGAAAGAAGGGAGGGGGAATTGGTATTGGAATTTAAAAAGCAAATTAATTAAAAAATGGAAAAAACAGATTAAACAGAAAAAAAGTTGCTGTGTTCATGGTGTTTTTTTGCAGCAAGGAAAACCCTAAATAAGACACTCTCCTTGCTCTCTTTCAAGTTCATAACTTCTTTTTCACTAATTATTGTTCCATGTACATGTATACATGAATATGCATATATTTTCTTAATTACAACCTGTTCAACTGGGATAATGTTATTTGTATTTATGGTCTCAGTCATGAATATTTTACATTAGATAACCAGCTGTTGTGTTATTCTATAAGGAAGACTATTTCTCCCACTCTTAGCATTCCTTAGTTGTCTATTGACCTTTGTGTAGGATTGAGGCCTCATGGAACTTCCTCTTCCACTTAACCATCTCTATTATTGCTGTTCTAGTTCATCTCATGTTAAGCAGTCAACTGTTCATGGAGTTTGCCATGAATATTTGTCTCCTAATAATGTCATAAGCCATACCCATGATTCCAAGTTTTTAAGTAGGTAAGTATACACACTGCCATTAAGAAAAAAAGGTGCTAATTCAATAATAAAAGGAAGTTGACACAGGAAAGAAAATGGTTGCAGATACTTTTCTAGTAAGTTATCACCTTAATTTGTATGCCTGGGTTTTTTTTTTGTGATTTCTTTTCTTTGTTTGATAATCCCAGGTTGATCTCAAACTTAACATCCTCCTGCCCCTACTTTCTTAGTGCTGGGAATACAGGCTTCATGGCTTGTATCTTTCATTACTTTTGATACAAAGGAAAGGAATCATCTGCCTCTTGGAGTTATAAATAACATTATGTACCATGAATATGTAGTTCATTTTTTTCTCAAATGCAAAAGAAAATTTTAAAGCACATTTGATTGGATCTGTTCCCCACTCAAATAGCTGAAACACAAAGAAATGTTCAACATTCTTAGTCATCAGGAAAATACAACTCAAACTATTCATTTTAGACCAGTAATGATGGCTAATATCAATAAAACAAGTGACAGTTCATGCTGGCAATGATTTGGAATAAGGGGAAACCTCATCTATTGTGGGTGGGAGTGAAAACTTGTACAGGAACTATGGAAATTAGTAGGGTATTTCCTCAAGAAAATGGGAATTGATATATCTCAAGATCAATCTAATCTACTCTTGACCATACAGTAAGGATAATTCTTTCTATCACAAAGACACTTGTTCCACCATGTTCATTCCTGTTTTATTCATCATAGTCATGAGTTGGATACAACCTTGAAGTCCTTGTGCAGAAGAATGGATTTTTAAAAAATGGAGCATTTATCAATGGAGTATTACTCATCCCTTAAAAATTGAATTCATGAAATTCACAGTAGAGTGGATGAACAAGAAAAAAATTACTCTGAGTATAGTAACACAGAGCTAGAAAGATTAATATGGTATGAATTCACTAATATTTGAATGTTAGCTGTTTAGCTGTTAAGTCAATGATAACCAAGCTACAATTGGTAAAACCACAGAGAATAGGTATTGCTTAAGGGGCTAGAAAAGTGGTTCTTCAACCTTCCTAATTTTGTGACCCTTTAATAGAGTACCTCATGTTATTGTAACTCGCAAGAATGAAATTATTTTCATTGCTATATGGTAACTGTAATTTTACTAATATCGTGAATTATAATGTAAATATTTTTGGAGAAAAAAGTTTGACAAAGAGGTCATAACCCACTGATTGAGACCCACTGGACTAGAGGGTACAGTAGGTCTTGTTAAGAAAGGGGAATAGAATTGATAGTCATTAATGGATGGGGGAGGGCTTGAAAGGGAGGATCAAGTGGGGAAGGTGAAGAAAAGGGGGTTAAGGGAAAAAATATGGGAAGAGGCAAATAAAATTAAGGGGCATTGACAGGCAGTATGGAAACTTCTTAAAATTTATGAATATATGAAGACAATATAAATGAACTTGACAAATAATAGGGGAGAGAGAGTGCAAACTGGCTATTTCTTAACACCAAATGAAGGTTCCAGTACTAGGATTGTGTTACATCTAATTTAGTTGTTGGCCATAGAGACCCCATAAAAGTTGCTGGTCCCCAAACCTAGGCTATTGCCAAGATAATAAGTTGCTTTCCACAAAATGACAGGAAGTTCTAATAGCTGAAAATGACTCCTACACAACCAATTGTGCAGGGAGAAATCTAGCTCATGCCAATATAAACATTCATACCTACACAATAGTGTCTTTGTTACAAGAAGGTACTCTGCAGATTACAAAATGAGAAATGTAAACACATACCCAGCCACAGAGCATTTGATCTTCAGTGGTGTCCTGCCTACTTGATGTGTTTTGGCAATAGTGTCACAAAGTATGTGGGAGAAACCAACTAATGGGCATAAGAAACTAATAACTGACTTGACTTAAGCCCCATTCCAGGAGATGCAACCCATATCCAACACTGCTTAGGTGATCAATAATTAGAGAGTAAATAGTTCAGGGCTCTAGGATAAAACAAAATACTCCTTATCAAAAGGAAAAGGAAGAAAAAAGGAGAAACTTACACAGTTTTAAAATGATTCATAATGACATTCTGCTTTATTCATCAGTCACTGACTAGCTCAGCCATCATCAGAGAAGCTTACTAACGTAGCAGATGAGAACAAACACAGAGAAACAAGCCAGACCTTACACAGAGAGGGAGAGACTTGGGAATATTCAGTCTTAAATGTGATATCTCTGTCAAATCCCTCCGCCTCAGAGCTTAGAGTACCTCTCAGAAGAGGAGGGTGAAAGAGTATAATATACAAAAGGAACTGAGGAAACCAAGAAAACAAGACTCTCTAAAGCAACATGATCAAAGCTCATATGAACTCACACAGACTGAAGCAGGAAGCACTGGCCCTGCATGAGTCTGCACCAGGTCCTCTGCATATATATGATATGATATGATATTTCAGGTTAGTATTTATTGGACTCCAGAGTATGTGAACAAAAGTATCTTTGAGTCTTGTGCTTGCACTTGGGGATCTTATTTTTTCTGTTGAGTTGCCTTGTACAACTTTCCTTTAGTGGTTTTCTTTGCTTTATCTTTATTATATTTGGTTGTTATCACTTAGAAGCTTGTTATTTTCTAATGTAAGACATAAAGTTACTGGATCCAGATGAGAGACAAGTTGGGGAGGAACATGGAGGAGTAGAGGTAGGGGAACCCATAACAAGGATATATTATGTGAGAAAATTATCTCTTTTCAATAAAAGGAAATAATTTCAAAAGTCTGTCAACTAAAAATAAGCCCAGTTCCAAATGGGTAAGTCATAGATTCCAGGTCCTAATAGATTAATCACAGATTCTTCTAGATCTTCCAAGAGCTAGTATCAATACTCCCCAAATTATTACCCAAAATAACAAAAAAGGACATTTCCAAATTCTTTTTATGAAGCCAAGAATACTCAAGATTCTAGAAGCAGATAAATATCTAACAACCAAAAGAAAAAAGAAGAAAAGGAAATAGAATATAATCAGCTTGTCTCTCTCATGACTAAATGTAATTGCCTGATGGATAAATCATAGAGTTACAATTTTTTCAGACATGAGAAATATAAAAAAACTAAAAGCATCTGACTGGTTTAATATAAAACTATTTCAAAAACTAATGTTTCCTATCTTGGCATGTTGATGCACAACTTTAAATGTAGTACAACTTTAATCCTAGAAGCAGGCAGATTTCTATAAGTTACAGGCCACTGATCTTCATAGAGATACAGTGTGGCAGAGTATGAGTTTGCCCAAATAAATAAATAAATAAATAAATAAATAAATAAATAAATGCACCTGCTTTTAAAAAGATGCATTTATTTACTCTGAGATACTATATTAGTAGATCAGTTTGCTATATGTTTGGAAATTCTCTTAAGTGATAGTTATGAAATCAGTAGAATAATTAGAATCTTAATAGTTTAGGAAAATAATGGAATATTTGCAAAACATCTTCAGATGACTTTAATTCAGCAGAAATGAAAAGTTAATCCCAGCCAAGACTCTTATCTAAAGGAAAATCCACCTTCAGGGTTTTAGTAGGTGTATCACAATACATTCAGACACATAATAATTTCGGTATGACTTTCTATAGTCACATACCACTTCCAAAGATTTCAACATGCTAGAAAAATAAGAGAGTAAAGGTGTAAGCAAAAGCGAAGCCCAAGGAATACAAAGTCCACCTCTAGTTCTTCTATGTTTATTTTGTGAATATCATTTTAATACTTTGGTATTCATGCAGTATATAATTATTGATATTCCCATTTTTGGATAAGAGGGGATTAAGGGTCTAAGAGGTAAGCAAACACATTAATTCCTATGCTCAGGTGACCAACACTACCACATGAAAGCTTTCAATGTTCTGGAATAAGATGTTGTGCAAACTTTATAATAACCTGGGTTAAGTCCTAATGGTAACGATTAATAAAAATATGAGCAAACTAGGTAAATACAATAAAATATTTCTTCACATCTTGACATTCAGCCTTTTGCTATTACACTCTAAGAATGATCAGTTGAAATTCCTATTTATGGAAGACAGAGACCCACCTGACCATTTCCACACCAAATGAAGTTTCCAATATTGGGACTGTATTCCATCTAATAGGAATGTTAGCCAGAGGGTTTCCATAGGAACCTGAAAACATTCCAGGTGATTGTCAAGCCTATAGGTTGCTCTCCATAAACTGACAGGAAAGTCCCATTTCTAAATACAACACCTACACAACTCATTGTACATTGAGAAGCTGGTGCTGACATAGAGCCTCGAAACCATGATAAACAAAGTATTAGTGATAGTGAAAAACAGAAGTTTCGACCATTAATGTTGAAGGATATTAATGACCATTGATTATTGTTCATTCTTGTTTGTTTTGATTTGGTGATGGTGGTGAGATTATGTGTGGAAATATTCCACTCCTAGGCATATACCCAAAAACAGCACATTCATATAACAAGGGCATATGTTCAACCATGTTCATAGCAGCATTATTTGTAATAGCCAGAAACTGGAAGCAGCCTAGATGCCCCTCAAACGAAGAATGGATAGAGAAATTGTGGTACATTTACACAATGGAGTACTACTCAGCAGAAAAAACAATGGAATCTTGAAATTTGCAGGAAAATGGATGGAACTTGAATAAACCATTCTGAGTGAGGTAACCCATTCACAAAAAGACAAACATGATATGTACTCACTCATATGTGGACCTGTTTTATGATACATAGTAGTGACCATGCTTTATCAGAGTTGTTTTTAATGGTGTTGCTCAGAATGGTTTGCTCCCAGATGATGATTGAGAAGCTAATTTAAAAAAAAATGGTGCCATGTACCACAAGAGTAACAGAACTGTGCTGTTTTCTGGGATTTTGTCTTTTACTTTTTTGTTTGTTTTGTTTTGTTTTGTTTTTGTTTTTTGTCTTTTGTTTTTGTTTTTTAAATGGAGTGTGCTGCATGTCTCTACAATTTTGTTCAAATGACTGCAGAACCTAGAAAGGCTGTTGCTGCATAACATATTGCATATATATATATATATATATATATATATATATATATATATGTATTAATTGAAACTCAAATATGTGATGAATCCAAGGTGTTTCAGTGAGTGCCCACCTGTGCATGCAAATTTGATTTCATCTTTAGTAAGTAGTAAAGTTATATGCTTGCCAAAAAAAATAAATGACACACTGGAAGACAAATGACACAATTTCAATTTTATGTGTAACCTAGAAATGATGAACTTATGGGAACAGAGAGCAGAATTGTGGCTATTAGGCTACAATGTGGGTCTTTTAACAATGGGGAAACGATTGGTTTAAGGATATAAAACTTCAGTTGAACAAGAGGCATGGACTCTGTGATGTCTTGAGGTCTACGGAGAGCATGATAAATATGGTTGATAACAATATGTTATATTTTACAAGTTGTGAGATAGTATACTTTAAGTGTTCTCAAAACAAAAATGATGAGTATGTGTGTTATAACATGTTAATTGATTTAATTTAGCCATGCCATTGTGAACATACTGTATTATGTATCATAATTGTGCATGACTTTATTTATGAGCTAAATAAATGAATGGAAAAGAAAAACAGAAGTTTCAAAGCAGTCTGAAAGTTTTTTACTTAGCTATTCTCAACATTTTGTGTAAAAGCATATATGATAAAAAAACAATAGACTGCTGTTTCCAGTTTTTCACAAATAGACCTTTTCATAGCATTCCATTTTAAAATGTCATTTGTTAACAGAGTTCCATTCTAAACTGATTATTATTTATCTTTACATAATTTTAGAGAATAATTGCAAATTGCTAGCTGAATGCCTGTGATCACTCTTTCTGGGTAATGTGGTTAACATTTTAATGTCAACAGTGGGAACCTCCAAAGTTGCATTTACAATGCTGTTTGTCTTTAAATAATTTGCATTTCTTCTATGTACTATTTGGTGTGGTATGTGAAACATTATTAAAGTCTTATTTCTGTTAGTATATGATGACAATGTTTACTTAGTATTCAATCATACCTCTTCTTGCTTTCAAGGTTGCATAGGAAAAATTCCAACATGGGCACTACCATATGAGTATATTCTAAAATTCAAAGCATCAGCACCTCTGTTTGGAATGAACATGTCCCATAAGTTACATTTTGAATTCACAGGTCAAACTAGGGTTATCGTTGGCTAGGAGTTATTCTATTCCTTCCTTTGAAAATTCTCAGAGCCTAAATTTGTCATTTTTATTGCCTTTAATTTATAAAGCTTCCACCCTTTTATTTCTTGAAATCTCTATGCTTTGAGCACATTTTCTGAACAATATTAGAATGCCAGGAAGTAACAGACATTTCTAAATGAAGTTTCAGTCAGTGTCATCTCTTAATGAAGAAAATTATTTAATTCATATGCTTTATCTTCTCACCCTTATTAAAATCATGTTCAGGGGCTCAGCTGTTAAAGGCTAGGCTCACAACCCAAAATAAAATCATGTTCAGGGTAAATTAAAATTCTGGTTTGTAAGTACATTTTCTATCATGCAAAGAAAGATTGTTAAGTATTAATTACTATATATATATATATATATATATATATATATAGATATAGATATAGATATAGATAGATAGATATTTCAAAGTTTAAAGTTTTCTCTGTTCCTCAACTATATTCATGCCATAATTTTATAATAGACTCTGTCAACATGTGAGTCTCTCCCCTGCCCTGCCAGATACAATATTGTATCTCACGGAACCCTCTATAATACTCTGGAGAAAAATTGTGCTTTTAGTTGCTACATATAGTACCACATAGTTGAATTATGTAACCTCTTCCAAACCTTTCATCTTTACTTACACAATTATAAGGCAGTGCTTACTAAATGACACTTCTTTAGAGAAATAAGAAGTAATCACACTAGAATTGCTAAATGGATAATTCTTTCATTTATGACAGTTTTCCCCACATGAGGAGTCATGGTGCTAGCAATTCCTGCCATTTCGAAAGTTAGTTAGTAGAAAACTACAGTTTTGTTCTAATTAAACAAACAAGTGATGCCTTAATATACAAACAAATGACTTTTCTGTTCTCTGTTCTCTCATACTGTTTCCTATTTTTTTTTTTAGACAAACCTGTTGTCAGGTTTAAATTAGCTTTCTTGGTTGAAATCAGCAGTCTTAATTTGCAATTGAAATCCATCCAATTAAACAATAGATTGCCTGGAATTAATGGTAATTGAACAATCTAAATTAAATGGGAGAAACTGTGGACAAGTGAAGAGGAAAATACGCATGGAATGATTTAAGCTTGAAAAGTCACATGTATTAACAAGACCAGGGAGCTCTGTTTGCTGCGATGGAGCCATATCCTTAGATACCTTTGTGGAACCCTGCAATGGCCAGAAAATGAGTACCTTACTAGATATTGAGTTGTCTCAAATTGAGATAGCTACTAGCGTCCTCTGACTTGAATGGATTGACTCTCTTGGTTAATAGAACATGGAAAAATATCCCCATGTTACCATTAACCATATAAATGTAACAAGAAAAGAATGATTCACTGAATGCATGGCAATAGAGCTCCTTTGGGCTTGAGAGATGGCTCAGCGGTTAAGAGCTCCATCAAAGGTCTCAGTGTTCCATCTTAGCTGTGATGTAATAGCTAATACTGGAAAATAACACGGAGACTGAAGTTTATCATGTTTTGTTGCCTTTAGAAAGAACTATAGAAATTCAAAAATTACTTGCATAAGCTTTGCTAGGTCTATAGAAACATAACTGAAAGAAACTTGACTTTGAAAAGCGGTCTCTGACTAGCCAATGATAGGTGATATGGGAGCAAAGCAATGAGACCTGTATATGTTATCAACTGTAGAAGAAAAGTGCAACAACCACCCAAATAGCTTACTAATGTGCTGAGTTCTAGAGGAAATACTGAAGAGAATTGCCTTCTCAAGACAGAATCGGCTAGAGAGACTGAAAGTAGAAGAAGGTTGGTATAAGTTTTCACTGTGTTTACAAGGTGGAGCAGTGTGGGTATTCTAAGACATAAGCACCATATATTCTTTACTCATTTTCTCTAGGAATGGAGTGTAAGGAGATTTGAAAGACTCAGCACTTTTGAGAAGTTTGTCTGTGACCCATTTTAGAGACTGAATTTTGGGAAGAATAGTGCCAAAGCAGGAATCACTACCAGCCTGTTACTGATGCTTCAACCTAATCTAGCCAAGTGCTACACTTTACTTCTAACCTCAACACAGCAGGCAGGAACTTCATTTTTCTAAGGTAAATTTCAGATTGCCTCAACTGCTTCTCTTCAGCTTGTGTTTCACTTGCTATTTTGTATTTCTTGTTTCCTCAAATCCAAACAATTTTATAGTATCTGTATTAGAATATACATTGATAATTAAATTTGATAATATTGCAAAATCTACCATATATATGTATATGTATGTATATATATATATATATATATATATATATATATATATATTTCATCTTTAAGAGTATCCACCCTCAGTCCCACCCTCAGTCCACCGTTATCACCTCATGTAAATACTTTAAACTGAACTACATAACACAAAACTTGACTAGAACACTGTAATTGCAGAAATTTGAACAGTTTTTAAAATGGTTTGATGTCATTTTGTTATATCTGTCTTCTCTAACTCTGGTTAGATTTTTCTCTTCCAAATTAAAATGTGGACCTTTCTAAGCTGGATATTCCTAAACAAGCAAGCTATTTTCAGATTTCCTGCCAGTCGTATGCCACAATTGACTCCTCTATCTAGTCATCTTCTAGATGTCTGTTTTAGAAATACAGGTTCAAAACTGAACTTAATTATCATTCATTCCTGTCTGCAAAAGCCAATCTTACTGAGTAGTCATCATCTTCATTATTGATAAAGATTAGACATTGAAGATTCATTCTGTCTTTCCTAAACAGTTTTATTTCATATGTGAGAATTGCACATAGTTAATGATGTAGCTTCATGAGCTTGGACATATATAAACACCCATAGCATTATTGACCATATTCAAGGGAATTCAATCATAAAATAGCTACCAAAATCCCTTTGTGTCTCTTCGAATTTGTTTCATTTTTCTTTGTTTGGTAAGTATACCACAAATAAGAATATTCTTAAACTGTTCAAGTGCATAATACCATGTCTTTCCCTATAAGCAACATTTTTTACACCAGAGTCTAGTACATATTTAGCTATTGTAATTTAAATTTTTATTCACTGAACAACAAATTTCCATTCACATTACAAAGAAAATATAAATTTCAAGAATTACATGAGAAGATTTCTAACACCATTAATTGCAGAGTAACTGTGAATCACTTCTGTTAGAACAAATATAAAGCAAAAATCAAGACAAAACAGAAGAAACAAGTGTTGGCTAAGGTTTGGATGAATTTAAACACTTATATAAAGTTGGTGGAATGTAAAATGGTAAAGTAGCTAATAAAAACACCTAGATGATTTTCAAAATTATAAATCTAAAGGAATCACCCCATTCCATAGTGTTTTTCCTTAGAAAGTTTTATTTTTTGATGCAGATAAAAAGTGATTGAATCTTTATCTATTGTTTAATTCATTATAATTTATTTGTTCTCCTCATTATTTATTTAATGAAGCTGTATGGTGTATAGTCTAGCCCTTAAATCTTTCTTGATGGATATTTTACTAGTTCAGAAGTTTTAAATCATTTTCCCACAGAATTATTTTATCTTTGTATTGTATTTATGTATTCTTTGTTGTTATAATAAAACTCCAGAGGCCAATAAACATAAAAACAGTAGATTTAACTCACAGTTCCTGATGTCCCAAGTTACAGCATTAGGATGTGTTCAGATATTTCTAATTGTCATCACAATAGTGGGAGTTTATGTAAAAGGAAAAGGTACATTGACATTCAGATAAAAACAAAACAAAACAAAACAAAACAAAGAACTTTTAAAGACCAGGTGCAGGCTTTTATACTGTCCTAGTCTCTGGAGAACTAGCTAGGTTCCCATGAGAACCACCTTATCCTTTTTGATGACCTTGCAGTCAGCCTTACATGTTAAAGGTTTCAAAGACTTCACACTTCCACACCAAACCTCCACATATGAGCCTTTGGGGTACAAATGAAATACACACACACACACACACACACACACACACACACACACACACACACACCCACCAAAACACCAACTAACTGAAATTCTCCTCACATTATTTTTTTCAATCAAAGTCATTCCATTGATTGTAGGCAGGATTTTCCTATAAAATTGTCCAATAATTCTTCTGAGAATAAAATATTTAACTGAATTTTGTTTCTTAGATGAAAAGATAAAATTCTCTGGTTTGTTTTAACTACATGTTTGATTTAAACACAGCACCTTCTTTTTTTTTTTATAAGATGTGAAGAAGTTTTATTCTCTGGTACCCTTGAATAGTATTCTTTGGATCAGGGATCTATGAGTTCTATGCACAAATAATCAAGTTATTTGATATTATGTTAGATAGAATGATCTTAAATCCAGTGTCTTATGCCCTTCTAAGAAGAAAGATTTTTCCTCACAGACAGAAAGACACACAGGGAAAAGAAACTTAACTAGCAATGGAAGTATAATCGAAGCATTGGAAATGTAAGGGATAACAGTTGTGAAATGAGAGCTGAAGCAGAGAACCTTCCTTTGAGTTTTCAGAGCATGTACACTCCTCCTGACACCTCTATTTTACACTTCTAACCTCCATTCCTGAGTGGTGGAATGTTGTTTTAACATGTCCAGTTTGTGGGTAAAAATTCATATTTTCCACTTTTATTTCTGTAATTATGTTTTTACCTATTTCCTTCTACCCTGCATTATACAAAAAAAGCATACCATATATTTGGTAACTTCTCTTTTCAATTTTACATTTCTTCCTGAATACACATAGCCTAAGTACACATGCATGATGTGGCTGTAGATCAACACTTACCTAGTAACTGATTTTATGAGGTAGTACTATTTAGTGCTGAAACCACTGCATTCGTTAGAACCAAAATAGAAAACAGTGGATTCAACTTAGAGCATCTTCTGAGTTTAATAAAAAAAATTTCCAATTTTCAAAATGTGGGCAGATTCAGGGAGAAATCAAAAAAGGAGTATTAAACATCTAATGGGACACAGTGTCCATTATTGGACAGTGAAAAAGATAGAAGAGAATTCAGTTAGTAGATACTCTGCAGAGAACTGTGAAAGCCAACCTGTCTGAAGCTGTGATTTCATCAAATGCAGCCTTCAGCACAGAATAAAATGGCTAGGTGGAATCAGGCACACACATATTTTATCGTCTCTTCCCCGATTCCACTCTAATATCCTACCTGAACATACTATTAGTGAGAAGCAAATTAACCAAAATCAATGGGAATTGGGGCTCACTATATACACAGGTCAGAATTCAAGCCACAGAGAAAGGTGATGGACCAATGCAAGAAATGCAGGACAGGCAGAAGCAGGAATCATCCTATTGAATATGTAGTTTAGTGAAACTAACAGATGTTTTGGGAATATAAAAAAGTAAAAGAACATAAAATACTAGTTATAGCTCAGAAGTCGCAGTTTTTTGATGAAATAAAAATAATATCCAAATTTGTCTTCCCAGATACTAGTGGAATGGATTTAATTGCCAGCTAATTATTTTTATAGCTAGAGTAAGCCCTGACTTTACACTGCTAGTTTCCTTGAATATGGAGCACCGTTTATCTGTAAACGAAGCATGTTTAATCTGACCCAGGAGTGACTGAAAGCTAGGCATTTTTGTGGGTCTTCATAATAGCTGCTTCCCCTCAGAGGTATTATCATATAATGAAAAGCAGATATTTATGTTTTAGTATGAAATGTCACCATTATTTCAAATTAATTAGTTGAAAGTAGGTATGTCTGCAGTTTTTCTTCATGCCTATCTAGAGTCAGTTGCTATAATATAAACTGTCACTAGCATTTTAACCACAGACCCGTGACACTAAGATTTTACTCTTTCTTGTATCAGAACTATGTTTTTTAAAGATATATATTATACTAAATATCACCTAATGAATAGTATCCAAAAATTTCTTCGAAAATAGATTCTTCTATCATACAATACATCCTGATCACTTTCTCCTCCTTCCACTCCTCTCAGCTTCCCTCCACCTCCCCTCTCCCCCAGATCAATCTCCTTTTGTGTTTCCCTTCGGAAAAGACCTCCAGAACAACAATCAAATATGACAAAACAAGATAGAGTAGGACAAGAAAATGCCCTCCTACCAAGGCTGGACAACGCAACCTAACAGGATGAAAATAGCCCTAAGATCAGGCAAAAGAGTCAGAGACATGTTACAATAAATCTTTCTGCCAAAAGGCGCCGAGCCCCACCGCCACATGTGAGCTTTAGGCCAGTCACCTGCCTGAGTTAGGGCCCCAATTAATATACAGAAATTTGTATTAGGTTCAAATGCTGCTCAGCCAATGACTAGGATTTCTCATCTGTTAGCTCAGTCTTAATTATCATTTATATATTTTATAAAACTTATCTTATAGAGGATGCCTTTCATTGGTGCCCTCTCTTGCCTGTTGCTTGTATTTCACCTTTATGATTGTTAATTTTAGATGTTTTTCACTATTAAGTTTTAATCCTCTTTTAGACTAAAAGGGGAATTGTAGGGAGACACTGTAGCCCCGCCTCCTAGGAGCTAGGTACAGGTGTGCTTGAATACGCCTGTCAGGGCCTATTCAGGGGAGGGGAGTGGGGAGTTCTTAAGGGGGCCGAAGACACGTGGGACCCCCCTCTTTCTGGCATCCCTAGCCTGCTGCCTCTGGGCTGTCCCTGGCTTCCATTTGGCTTGTGTTTATCTGAATAAAGATATCTTAACCACATGGACTTCAGATCATCTTCACTCACGCTATAGAGACACATCTGTTTCCACTGTTAGGGGTTCCCACAAAAACATAAAGCTACACAATGGACCTGCTGCAAAAACATGCAGGTTCCATACTTGCTGCTTCAGTCTCTGTGAGCATATGGCCTAGGCTTAGTTGATTCTCTGGGGCATTATTCCTGGCATCCTCCATCTCTGACTCCTATAACCCACCTCTTCTCTAGGGTTCCCTGAGCTCTGAGTGGAGAGACCTGATGGAGATCTCCAATTTAGACTGTATCTACATGGCAAAAAATTACCAAATACAACTACAAAAACATTAAATCCACAGTAAAAAATAATGGAAACATAGCATGAATGGAAATCAATACAATAGAATTAAGAAAAGTAAGGAAAAAAACTAGAATTGGTAACTTGAGAAGATAATACATCTGTAGTCAATAGAACTGTATGTGTTTAATATATGAAAATGAACTGGGGTGCTCTACAAAAGAATCAGCAGGTAGCTGGAGAGATGGTTCAGTGGATAAGAACACTGCTCTTTCAGAGAACACAAATCTCAGAAATGTCATTGGGCTGCTCACAAACACATGGAACTCCAGCTATAGTGGATCTATACCCTCTTTTGGCTTCAGTTGGGACTTGAACACATGTAACTTACACATAAATAGACACTGATATTCATACAAATAAAATGAATCTTAAAAAGAGCAATCAAAATAAAAAGAATTTCACTGAAATACATCATTAAAAGGTATAACATAAATAAGAGTATAACCCTGATAAAACCATGAAAAGCCAATATACAGAACATTAAGTACATATATATTGGAAAACATAATGGCAACAAATGTGCTGAAAACACACATGCATGCACACACATTGTAGGCTCATAATATATACACATTTTAAGATGTTGATTTTCTGAAATTGGTCTATAAATTCAAAAATATTTACAAAGAAAATATCACAAGTATGTGTTTCAATAAGCTATAACACATTGAGGTAACAGAAATATGCATGTGTAAAGGCTATAAAATAGTCAAAAAATTAAAATATAAATTAATTAGAATACTAACTCATTACTTTTGAGATATGTTGGAAAGTAAAAGTGATTTAAGCAGAATCTTATTGACATTAAAATGTATATAAATGGACAGATGAATAAAAAATATTAATAAGGAGTTTGAACGCCAGTTACATGTTTCAATAGTCTTTGATTGACATAAAAGTCAATTTTTCACAACTTGAGCTACAACAATCAGTTATATACATGCAAAATTATGAACTTCAAACTATAACAGACTGCACCATTTATGAAAAACAATCTAATTTCATGTGAATCTAAAAATTATAAATCTAATAAAAGAAAAATGCCATGGAAAAAGAATATTGAAATTTTTGAGAGATAGAGTTTTCTTATGTCTACAAAAGAACAATGACAAAAATTAGGTGTGAACAGGTTAAACCTCCTAGTATGTCTTGAAAGAACTTTGTTTAAAGTCCTGTTAATAGATTGAATGAAATCAACTAGGAAATTGTTAATAAAACAAGTGAAAATATTATCTACACAAAAGTGAATGAGAACATCTAAAAATCCCAATAAGAATGCATGGAAATGAATGCATAAACTATCTGAATAGCTACTCAACTGAATGAGATATAATGGAAAATAAGGAGATGTAAATATAACACACATAATTGGTTGTTAGGGCAATGCAAGTTATAATATGACATCATTATACAGCTTATACTCTGGATAGCATATAACTGTTTCAAATATGTAGGAGACTGTGGAGAAGTTCACACAAGCCTGGTATGAATGTGACATTTTGTAACTGCTTTGAAAAAGCACTAAATGCTGAGAGAAGACATAGTCTTCCCCGGGGAATAACATAGCAATGGGTTATGTTTTCAAATATCAAGTTGTCAGTACCTAAAACACAGATACAAGTAACACTGAACAAATTGAGCAGGCTATATTAAAGGATAATATATGTACAATAGAGGTACTAATAAACTTATAGTCAATTTTAATGACCTGATCTATAGAAATTCAACAAAATGAACTTCAAACCATATAGACCACACCATTTATGTTACATTTATATTGAATGTATACATATACCATGTAATAGAAATTAATCAAAAAGTGGCCATTAATTTGAAAATGAGCTAGGATGGAAGAGTTTGGAGGACATAAAGGGCAGAAAAAATAAAATTATATTATAATTTCCAAAAATCTTATATTTTTGTTTTCTCTGTGGTCACAGAATTACACTTAAATGTCACCCCATTGCAATGTAAATGCAAACATTCCTAAAGACTGTGTATGAACTTTTATTAAGTTAGATTCATAACTTTAAACTAACAGTGTTGCAAAACACACCCATGGTGGAGTGGTATTTCCATACATTAGGTTACACCTCAGTCATGGAGGATTGATATACATAAGAACGAATTAATATGAAAAGTATTGCTGTTGAGTAAATTAATAGTCATATTAAAAAAGAGGTATTCTATATGATTCTATTTATATTTTTAACTGGCCACATAAATTATGAAGCAAGTTCTAGTAGCTGAAAATTGATTTCCAATAGATATAATTCAAAGTTGAAAATGGTGAACATTTTAATCTATGTTGATTGGATTTATGGCTGCATTCATTTAAAATGAAGTCAAATTTAGAGGTATTTTAATGTTTGACAAGTATTTTTTTCAAAAATAAAACTATGAAGTATATTTGTTTCCTGCTGTGTATTTTATATCAGATATAAACTGTCTTTATCATGTTATGTATGTGTCTTAAATATTATTTACTCTATAGAAGCACCTTCACTCCTTAAGTCTACCAGCTCTTGAGTAATACAAAGGAGTAATGATGAGAGAGTGACATTAGAAGTGCAAAAGTTCCTCCTTCCTAAGAAAGATTAATGTGAGTGTTTCCTATAACCCTGGTGTCATTCCATTTCTAATTTTGTTCCATATCCATTCATACAAAATTTAAGAAATGCAGACTGACCATCTTCTGCAACCAAACAAGGCTTCAGACAGTGGGAATAACCCAGCAATAAAACATTCAACCTTCAATTTGTAACTGTCTGCAAGACATTCTGGGACAATAATGGCACAGAACTTGTGGATGTGGCCAACCAATGACTGGTACAACTTGAAGGCCCACTCCACAAAAGGGAGCCCAGGATTGACAGGAACCACGGGCTGAGTAGGGTAGAGACCCAGGATAGGACCAATCATGATTGGTGAAAATATTCAGTGACATGTTTTCTAGTGTTATTATGCTATACTCATAGATTGGTGCCTAGTCCAACAGTCATCAGAGAGGAATCACCAAGAAACTAGTGGGAGCAGATGCAGAGAACCACAGCTAAATACTAGGTGGAATAAGGAGAACCCCACAAAAAGTCGGCAGTAGTAGTAGGAGTTGCGTGAGTCAGAGAAGTCAAAGTTACTATGAGAACACGTCCCACAGAATCAACTGATCAGGGCTCTTCGGGAATCACAGAGACTGTGGTGACAATCACAAACTCTATATTATGTGGGTTTGAGCTAGGTCCTATGAATAGACATTATGGTTGTGTAGCTGGAAGTTCTTGCAGGACTCCTAACAGTGGGACTCTTTACTCTTTGCCTGCTCTTCGGCCATTTTCCTTCTCCTGGGCTGCCTTGTCCAGGCTTAATATGAGGATTTGTGCCTAGTTCTTACTGTAGTAGGTTATGTCATGTTTGGTTAATAACACTGGGGGTGGCGTTGTTTTTTGTTTGTTTGTTTGTTTTGGTTTTTAAAGAGAAATGGTAGAGTAATCGGTGTCTTGGGGGCTAGGTAGAGTGGAGTGAAGGGAAACTGCTGTCATAATGTAATATATGAGAGAGGAATAAAAGAAAAATTTTTCTACCTACATCCCGGGCAAAACTATTTGGCAACTGTTCTCTTAGTATGCTATGTGGGAGTTGTTTACAACACTGATCTGATTATCTATTCAGTGAAATATGTAAAGAAAGATGACTTATGAAATATAATTGGTTTTTATCTTTATTAAAAATTTTATTTTTATTTTATATACCAACCCCAGTTCCCACTCTCCCCCTTATCTAATCCCCAATCATCCCTTCCCACTTCCCATCCACTCCTCAGAGGGGTAAGACTTTCGTTGGGGAGTCAACAAAGTCTGGCATACCAAGTTGACGCAGAGACAAAAACTCTCCCGCCTGTATCAAGACTGAGAAAGGTATCCCACAATAGCGAATGGGCTCCAAAAAGCCAGTTAATGCACCCCAGGATAGGTCCTGGTCCCACTGCCAGGGACCCCCCCTAATAGATAAAGACATATAACTGTCACCCATATTCACAGGACCCATTTCAATTCCATGTTTTCCCAGCTGTCAATACATAGTCCCTGAGCTCCCACTAGCTCAGGTCAGCTGTCTCTGTGGTTTTCCCCAGCATAATCTTGACCTCCCTTGCTCATATTAAACCCCCTTCCTTTTTTCAACTTAAGTCCAGGAGCTCATCCTAACGCTTGGCTGTGAGCCACTTTATCTACTTCAATCAATTACTGGATGTAGGTTCTATGAGGGCAATTAGGGTAGTCACTAGTCTAATTAAAGGGGAAGGCCCAATTACTCACCCTCTCCACTATTGCTAGGAGTCTTACCAGGGGTCATCCTTTCGGATTCTTGAGATCTTCTCTAGCACCAGCATTTTCTCTAACCCCACAATGATTTCCTCTATCAAGATATGTCTTTCATTGTTCCCTCCGTTCTTCCCCTTTATGCCCATGTTGGGAACCAGATGTGGATGCACGGATTGAAATTCATGGGACTAGGCTCAATAGGCTAAATATAATTTTATTCAGGGAGAAGTCACTTGCACAAGAATCAGGTGACTGCTGCACATCCCTCCCCCAACCCTTGATCCCTCATATTTCCACGCCCCATCCCCTCCCCTCTGCCACTCCCCCAGTTTACCCAGGACATCTTAACTATTGTCTCTTCCTGGGGACTTCTGTGACCTAATTGATTTGTAGTAATATAAGTACAGATTGTTGCTTGAGTTTATGTAGAATGATTTGCAATACTATTTAAGATGCATGAACAAAATTAAAACACTGACATGAAACAGATTACAATGGTGGAATAAATGCAATGGGAACAGTAAAAAGATAACCTAAAATTTGAAAAGTGCCATTCTATGTGTATAACATGATTTTAAGATAATCAGAATTTCATTCTCTGAGGGAGGTATTTGTTTTCTCTAAAAGTGTTGGCTAACAATCCCCGGAAAGTGATATGAAGTATGTTTCCCTTCCAAACTTGCCAATCTAAAAGCTCAGAAGTATGGAAATTGAAAATCTACACATGAGGAAATCTTTTAATTATGCACAATAACATGAACACCAAAGCAGAGAAATCCATTTAGCAATAATGTGTGCTATCTTTTCAAAGTTAACTCTCAAACTGTGTGTTTTCCTCTGAGAGTTTCTCTCTCATTGGTTTAGTTTTAATAGTGTTTCACTTTGTCTCTCTTAAACCCAACTTAATGTTGATTAAAAAAGTACCAACAAACTTTAAAACTCCCCCTCCATTTATGGGATATTTATAAGGTCTGTAGTTATCTATCCAATATAAGGTAGGTGTTTCAGAATAGACACAGTTAATTAATTGCCAATTTACATGGGAAAAGTTCATTGTCGTTTTAATAACTTGCCTCAAGTTATTAGAATGGTTTTATAAACTAGATGCTAGAATGGTTTTATATATGTGTATACATTTTCTCACACTTTAAAATGTGATAAGAAGTATAAATACAAACAGTGGGTAAAATTATAACTATTGAAAGAAAATGATGGCTGTTGTCAGATGTGGATTTCTATAAAAATAGATCTTCTATTTTACACTTTTAATCTTGAAGGATCTATTTCATGATACTTCGGTTATTATGAGACCTTGAGAAAATGGCAGAACAGAAAAGTCTATGTCTTTGAAGTAGGGCTGAGTTTGGCATGGCAGAATACTAGATAACTAGAGTTTTTGAAAGGAGGGGACTGCTTTTCAATATCCAGCCCATCTCAGAAGGGAGTTGGAAATGTAGGTGGAATTTCTCTGTCCCACTATCTCTATCCTTCCGGACAACTCCCAAATAACCACACAGAGACTTATTAATTCTAAATGTTAACCAGATATCTTAGATGTTTTGCTATTAAATTGGCTCACATTTTTATCCACACTCTACCATGTGTCAGGACTTTTTTTCAGTCATCTTTTATCAGTGTTCTCTTTTTGTTCTTAAGTTCTGACTAACCATTTCTTAAGTTCTGACTAACCATTTCTTAAGTTCTGACTAACCATTTCTTGTCTCAATATTGGCCAATAGGGTGTTTATTAACCAATGAGAATAATAAATATTCACAGTATACAAAAAGATTTTTTTCACAGTGTGGAAATATCAAGAAAAAGAGGTAAGAGATTTTGAAGATACACTTATGACCCAGGTAACAGTATTATTCAGTTACTGTTCTATGCCAGGGTAGTAAATTTCTCACAAATGAGAAAATAATGAATGAGTGGAATTAAACTAACTTTGCTTTAATGTCAAGACAGTTTTATGTTTCAGTAAAAGTTAACTAACCAACACCCAATGGTTCTACACTGAGTTAAGGAGACAGAGTGTGGAGTTTAATTAGCAGCTGAATCCAAGTTAAAGAGGGAGGACTTCATAGTGCATTCAGACATTTTCAGAGTCCTCTGCAAATGTAGAAGTCTGAGCTCTGCCTCTGAGTACCAGAAAATGGTTAGCCACCAAACAAGGAAAATTAGAAGACTTTGTAATATATGATTGGTAACATATAAAAACGAATATTTAGATAAAGTAAACATGATAGAGAAAGTGAGAGAACATGAGTGAAGGAATGAATGAATTTGAACAGGACAAGAGTTACCAACCCAGTTGGTCTCTACAGGCCAGTGGTAGGAAAAATTAATGGAACATAATCAGTTCTCTAACAATCCCTAAATATCGAACACACTTTTGTGTTCATTCTTCTGAATATCATTATGCTTTATTGACCATTAGACAGGACCAAACCATTGAAACAGAACTTGCAGCACCATGTAAGCCAGGCAGATGGCAGGAACATGAACAGGTTTGACTGAGATTGTTTTGGATAAACTAACACTTAGAACTGCTGCTCTGCCTTGAGACTAGAATTGTAAGTTAAAAGTAACTAACTCTCCAGGAAAGAAAGTGACTTTTCTAAAGCCACATAACAAGTACATTTCTGATTTACTTTCTCCTGTGTTGTGCAGTGTAACTGTCTTCAACCCAGGACATTTAATAATGATGATGGGCATTTTTAGTTCTGTGGTGATACTCTCTGACCCTCTCTTTCTGTGCAATTCTGAAATTGCTATGCCTAGATTTCCTATACAGAGAAAAATGTTCACTCTCTTCCGGGGTCAGTCATCTTTTTCCAACTTGCTATTTGTAGCTTCCATTAACTTTTCCAGATGCTTTAGAATTTTTTAAAAGTGTGCAAAATAGTTCACATGCATGTTGTTCACAAGTGCTTTCTAGTAACTGAAAAGAATACCCTTCAGAAATACAGAATTCATCTTCAAACAATGAATAGAAGCTGTAAAACCCATAAATGAATATTTTCACAAATCACTTACAAATTCTCAGCATTTGATTAGCCTAATTATTTAATTAGTCTTGAAAAATGTGATAGGGAAATATAGTTAGTACATGAAATTTTCTGAGATAATCAATTCTCTACAGAAAACTGTATTGATGCTACTGCAGCTGAAGAAACAGAGACAGGTTAATAAACACGCCTTTGCCAAGTCTTTCAGAAGAAACTAACAAAGAAAATTTCTAGAGAAAAACACCAAAGCATGTAATTTCTGTAACCACAGGAGATCTTTTCATTAGCCTCCTCTTTCCTTTTTAATAGTTTTCCAGATGCATCTGGGGACCAGGGTAATGATTATCTCTGTACAATTGTTCTGTCTATTTATTGATACACAGAGCTGTGGTCTCACTGAGTGAAGAGAGCACATTCCCTTGCATCTGTTTTACCTTATGATAAAGTCATTGCTGAGATAATAGCAGGCTAAAATAAAATTAGATTTTAATCCCCTTCTATGTTTTTGACTTTTGATATTTCAAATGCCATTGCAAAATGATAATTATCTCTAAGCAACATATGCTTACCTGTAAGGATCACTAAACCCTAGGAAGAGAGAGCATCCTTTTCCACTATGGACAACAATGGAGTATAGACTAACTTCTTATTATTTATTCTCTTTCCTGCCATAAAGTAGCAAGCAAACAAATATCATACCTTTCATATAATCAATTAAAGGATCTTCTTCCTACCATGTCTTCATCTTTTCAGATTGAATATAAAGAAATGCAACCACAAATAGCAGCCACCATCACCATCATCATTACTACCATATCCACTCAATGGTGATTTATCTCATCAAATTCTGTTTCAATTCATTATGCTTTCTATTCAGAAGTAGGAGCTTAAAAGTTTTACCCTAGATATAAAGATTATCTTGATAGTCAATACACAAAAATAAGCCATTCCTTTTGGATAACTTCCCTTGAGTTTTCATTCCATGGTTTCATGGAAAACCCTAAACAGTACAGGCTACTACTATTGCCTAACAATCAAAATTCAAATACAAAAAAACATTGCTGAAAACATCCCACTCTTTAGTCACAGGACATGAAAAACTAAAATTGATACTGACCAGCAGATTTCCTTTCTGCTTGCCAGCTTTCAAAATTGTAGAAAGTGTTACATAGGCCACTGGGAAAAGAACACAACAGTCATACTTAGCTGTGAGCACTCTGGGCTGCAGTATTGTTTGGAAAGGTAACTATGTCAACGGGGGCAGTGAAGAAACAAATATTCAGGGAGTAACCAACTGGCACAGCCATATCTGATGGGAATGGCAAAAGTCATAAGGCAAGCACAGCTCTTTGACAAAATTCAGTAAAGTGAGCCACATGATGTATCCTGGCCACCTTTGGTTTTCATCTCCACCTGTTCATACTTGGGAGATTTTTAATATGTGTCAAATTTAGGGATATTGGATTGATGGAAAATTTCTTATGAATCACTTATGCCTTCTCCAAGGAGTACTGCTTCTAAACTACCCCAGGAACGTCCTGAACACATTACCCTTCTGGCTTTTAGGGAGATATCCTTATCTACTTGAAAGATATCCTTATGCTTTGAAGGTTGTAACACAAAGAAGCCAGAGGACTCTTTATGAGGCTAAGAGACACTCTTTTACTTACACAGAACAAGATATTCACAAGAAAGTAAGCTCAAAAATGTCAACAAGTTTCAGTGGGCTAAAGGAATTAACCACAGTTCAGATTGCAAGCCTCTTCCCACTATACACTCAGGCATTAGGTGGAATATACAGCAACAAAGTTAGATTAGCTGAAGTTGCCTCGGTCCTACACAGAGACTTATACTGGTAATCAAAGAATTATGTAGAAAGATGATAAAAGTACTCTATAAAGATATAAAATATGAACATTGTATTATGCCAAAATTTGAATAATAACTGCAGAAGCTTTGGCCTGAGGATATTTTTTGGGCACTCTGAACATTAAGGGAAAGGGAAAAGATCTGCTGAGCAAATTGGGAGTGTGGAGGGAGGAGAGATGGAGCTAGGAGAATGATACGGGGAGAAGAGGAGGAGTAAGGAAGACATAAAGGAGCAGGAAGTTTGTGTAGGGGGAAGAATAGAGGAGAACAAAATAAGGATACCATCAGAGAGGGAGCCAGTATAGGGTTAAAGAGAAATCATGAACTAGGGAAATGTCCAGAGATCTACAAGGATAACACCAACTAACCATCTAAGCAACAGTGGAAACACTAACTTAAATGCGCCCCTGATAATGAGATTGATGACTAATTTATATGCCATCCTAGAGCCTTCATCCAGCAGTTGATGGAAGTAGAAGCAGATACCAAAAGCTAAACACTGAACCAATCTGGAATCCAGTTGCAGAGAAGGAGGAGTGATGAGCAAAGTGGACAAGACCAGGCTAGTGAAACACACAGAAATAACTGACCTGAACAAGTGGGAGATCGTGGCCCCAGACTGAACACTGGGAAACTAGCATGGGACTGATCCAGACCCAATGAATGTGGGTATCAGTGAGGAGGCCTCAGAAATCTATGGGGCCTATTGTAGTAGATCAGTACTTATCCCTAGCATAGGAATGGACTTTGGGAGGCCATTTTATATAGAAGTATACTCCTTCAGCATAGACACACGGGGCAGGGTTTAGGCCCTATCCCAAAGGATATGACAGACTCTGAAAACACCACCATGGAAGACCTCATTCTCCCTGGGAAGCAGAAATATTATGGGATGGGTAGGGTGTTAGTGGGGGGGCAGGGAAGGAGGAGAGGGAGAGGGGCCTAGGATTGACAAGTAAAACAATCTTGTTTCTAATTAAAATAAAATGGAGGAAAAACATTTCTATTGCATATAAGCATAGTTAAAAGGAAATAATTAAATTTGTGAACAAAATGAGATTTCAATATTAAAAAAAAAAACTTAATAATACACCACTTGGGACACGGCATTTTGCCTGGGATGGCTTACAGATTGTTTTGGTCTAGTTACCTTGTATCCACAAAAGCTGAGCACAGGCTGTCATGTGCCTCTAGATTCTTAAAAATTGGGTTATGGGGTTGATGAGAAAAATGGTTATGACATGTTAATGATGTCAAAATTTGAGGGAAAATGGTTGGATCTAATAACTCTGTTCTGTTGTTCTTTACTAATGATGACTAAAAGTAAATTAGAGAAAATGTAAGCATATGTCCAAAACCACAAATAATATGACCTACATTTTGGAAGAACATGAATGTACCCCTATTTACTAAATTCTGTATAAAAAGAGAAGCACTCTGGCTGCTACTCAGTGAGTCAGCAAGATTCTCCTGACCACTATGGCCTGGCTCATTTTCTTCCCTTCCTTCACTTACTGCTTACATCCCCAGATGGGAGTTGTAGCTCTCCAGGGAATGTGCTTTTTCTCTGTCCTTCTCTCCTAAAATGGAGCTAAGTGTCCTATGTACGATTTCTCCCAGTGCCACTTTTCATGAAACCACCTTCAGACCCTGTCCTCATCCAGACCTGAACTCCAACAACCAATCACTTTTAAACTGGATTAAAGCCACTCTACAAAAGCTTTATGCTTGCTCTTGTAAATATAGTCAAAGGCTCCAGTTGAGAAACTCACAGGCCCTAGGGCTGGTCTACTACTATTGTTTTGCTAAATAGACATTGTGTCAAACTGCCTTCTTAATTTGTATCTCTAAGCCAAGAGATTGTTGTATTCCTCCATCCTTATCACTGAAGTATCTCTGTGCAGTGTATGGACATTAACACAGAAATTATCAATTAATCCATGCCCTGAGAATAAGTGTCAGTGGAATTACCATTCCCAAAGAGCACATCTATAGCACTCCCATGATGTCAACACCAAGACACAATACAGAAAAGGAGAATGAAAAGAATGTAACAGCCAGAGATCAAGGTAGAATATACTGAAACAGTGTCTTTGTCTTCTTGGCATAACAAAACCATGCATTTGTGAATTCATATCAGCTGCAGTCAATTGTAAAAGACCTGCATGTGATCAAGCTTCTCAATCATCTAGCTTGAAACTGGGAGTGGATCCCCTGCTAAATGAGGAGCTAGGGAAGGTGATATTCTATCTAACTTCAATGTGATATTTTTATCTAGTGATATATTATTTAGTTATATATTTTTAAAAAATGAATCAATTAAAAAACAGTCACTAGGGTAAAAGTTAACAAATAAAATGGCATTAATAACTGCTGGGAGAGGGAAATTCAGTTTTTTTCCAATGAAATGACACTGGGTATATCAACTACTCCAGGGCAGGCCTCATGTGCAGGAATAGCTGAGCAACACATAAAAGACTCTTCAGTTTTTTTTATTGTATGCTTTCATTTGGTTACAGTTTGTTGTCTTCTGTTTTGGGGTGTTGTTTTATTTTGTTTTCTTGGTTTGGGGGTGGTTTATTGTTACATTGGTTTTCTATTTGTTTTTCATGATAAAGAATTTAAGTTGGGTGAGTAGGGAGTGGGGAGGGACAGGAAGGACTTAAGTGATGGAAAGAATGTGATCAAAATATATTTCAATTTAAATTTGTTTTAAAAAATAGAGAATAAAAGAAAAGCTAATCATGATATGAAGGGATCTATATAGCCCTTGTCTTGTATATTTTCTCAGAATCTTCTATGGCATAACTACATGTCTACTTTGCTCTAAACATACTAGTTTCTTCTTCATCAAACCTTTTCTTTGTTTATCTTTAGTTTGGGGAAGGGACTTTCCCCATACTATGTACTCTTTCTGCAGCAGTATTACTTGTACTCTTCAATAAGCAACTTTCTTCTTCTTATCTCATACTTCTCACCACCTTGGGTGTATTTACATTTATTATTAACTACATTAGGAAACAATTACTGGAATCCAACAAATTAGACTTCCTTTTGTTATTCTTAGTTGGCTAACTGAATTTCATTATAGTTTTATATTTTTAACCAGAACTAGATTACAATTTCTTACATAAACGCACTTTTGGCATCATAAACAATAGAAGTCAATTATTTCCTCCAATATCTATGTATTATTTATGCGTTATTAGCATGTATACTTTTTCCTAGACACATGGATGGAGAGCTCCTTCTGAGTTCAGTGTTGACCATTTGGCTTATAACACATACAAGAAAATTAAATATTACTGAGCATTACTGTATGGCAAGATACTTTGATATTGTTATTTTTATTATTTTATCTACAAAAATATGGTTTCTGTTTTGGTATTCTTACCTCACTCTTTGACTGATAAATTATCAGAACATGTAAAAAAATTAACATAGCATGGAATGTAATATATGCAGACTAATAATGAAAATGTAATACATTACAATTTGTGAAATGTTGTTAATAAGTTAGCAAACAAATTATTGGATATTATGAAGAAAAAAATAAACGGACAATGATGGTAGATGAAAAATAAAATCCAAAATTTATTTCAAGTAATTAATTTAGTTACCCTCTTAGAAATCCTGATCAAAGAAAATAAAAGACAAATGTATTGCAATTTAGGAGGTAAAGAAGTGGTAACATTTGAACAGATAATACAGACACTCAAAAGTAGAGAATATGGAAATAATTACCAACAGGAAATACATGTATAATAATAATTCATACACCAATTAGACTGACCACTGCTGGAAAAACATATTTAATAAAAAATATTACAAAAATCAGTAATTTTGGTGCCTATCATAAAATTTAGTATGCATCATCACCTGTCAACACATATATAGGTCCTAAGATTTTAATGGGGACCAACCACTTAATAGAAAAGAAAAATAATCTCATAAATAAAATTTCAGAAAACTATAGCTTAAAAATATTTTGAATCCACTTTATGATGTAATATAATCTTAATGTCAGCATATTTCAAGGATATTAAAATGAGAATTATAGAATACTTTGTTTTATAAGCAAAGATAATCTCGTAACAAATATATGCATATCAAATATGGTATTCTATTGAAAGGTTGGAGGTGTTTCATGATCAAGCAAATTGTATATAAATATTACATTAGAAAATCAATAATAAGTTACAAAGCAAAGCAAAACAAATAGTATGATAAAGCTAAACCAGGATATAGAAAATTTACAAAGTTTAACGGCTGTTTCTGATGTAAATATCTATAAAATGAAAATAGAAAAAGTCCAATCAATAAGAGGTAGTGGCTATGCATATGCCTGAGACTCACATGTAGCAAGCTTGATTGCAAGTTATAGCACTACTGAGGTATTGTGGAACTTTTGAGATATAGAGTCCTCTATTTGAGGAACTATTAGCAGTTATTGGCTGTTAGAGAGGGTATAAAATTTGACTTAGTGATGTATCCATTAATGAATTGATCCAGTAATTAACATCTGCTCCATGTTCCAACAAGAAACTGTAATTAAACTCAGAGGATCACCCACAAAGAAGACGTCAAAATAAGAATGGAACTTATTGCTCAAAGACCTGTCGGAAGACAATGAGATAGGGAAAAGGGAAAAGATGCATTAACCACTGATCTAGAACTTAAATGAATGCCTCCTTCTTGAGGGTGAGTTTTATGCCACCAGAAGGCACCATTCCTAAGGAGAGAGACAACCAACAGTTCTACCTAGCTATGACACCAAAAACGAAATCAATATCCAGCAAGGCAGCATAGATCTAAGGGTGCACTAGCGGTACTCATCCCTTGGCTGCTCTCCAATTGGACTTAAACTTGGCTCAATAAGATGGATACCATGCCTGTTACTGAAAACTTAGCTAACTACTCAGTGCTAGTGAAGTCACTAATTTACTAACCCAGCTAATCCCTAGCATCAATCTATACAATTTTGTCATTATACCCACAGATAATTGTAGTTTCCACCCCTTACCAAGGAAAGTTCTCTTGGCAACAAATAGTACTACAGAAAACTACAACTAACCAGGCATTGGTGGCACACACCTTTAATCCCAGCACTTGGGAGGTAGAGGCAGGGATCTCTGTGAGTTCGAGGCCAGCCTGGTCTCCAGAGCAAGTGCCAGGATAGGTTCCAAAGCTATACAAAGAAACCTTGTCTCAAAAAAAAAAAGAACAAAAAAAAACCCCTACAAATAATCAAAATCCATAGTTGTGGACCCCATTCCCAATAGATACATCATCTAAAAAGGACTACTGTAAATAATGCTTAGGAAATTTTGTGAAAAAGGGGGAGGGGTGTAAGGATTGTAAGAGCCACAAGATCACAGATTTTGCTTTGGGATTTTGTCTTCTAGTAAGGTCAGAAGCTACATCCATAAAATCTCATTAACATGACCACTAGGACATGAGCTGCCCAAGGACAATCTTAATGGGCATGCCTAAATAGACAGAGAATAGCCCATGAGACCTCAACCCAACACAAAGACCTACAGGCAAACAAGGAAAGTTGGGAGCAGGAGAGGTAGTCTTCCCTAGGGAAAAGCACAACTTTGGTTGTCTAGTGCAAATGGTCAATAAACATTCTTGAAAACAACCATACAAGTAACATTATACAGAGTGAGAACACTACATTTAGGACCATATGCATACAAATATATACATATATGCATAAGTAACAATTAATTGAAAAAGGAGGATGTAGATGGTTTATGGAAATGTTTGAAGGGCATAAACTGAAGAGATGAATGTTTTAATTATACTCTCAAAAGAATAAAAATTAAAACACCCATAATATAAATGTACAGAACCCTCAAACAATAATAAGGATTTTTAAATAAGTGATCTAATTCTTCCTAAGAAGTAAGAGGAATAACATGAAAGGAGATAGTGGAAAGTAATTGAATGTGTTTTTTGTACACCTTGATACCGTGAAGTTAAAGGTGACAGACTAGTTTCTTTAGGAGAGGAAATGAAACATTCAGTCAGAGACCTGCATATACACTTTAAACAAAATATATAGTGAGAATTAGGAGCAAAATAAAGCAGAAGTAAGTTCTGCAAGTTAGCCAAAAAAGGAAAACATTCATCAGCACTGCAGATTAAAAAATAATCATTTTCCACAAGGACACCTGGAATGGTGTCTTGAGGGCTTCTTGGGTACCTGCATGATATCACACATCAGAAACGCAAAAGCTATGGTAATCAGCTTTCATTACTGCAACACATCTATTGTTACTATCAACCTTTAAGAAGGAAAAAAAATTTTTTTTCATGACTTCAAAGTCTCCAACTTCTGGCCATTTGGAACTGGTTATATCACCTTATATTGTCAGAAAGTTTTTGATGTGTACACTTCATGACACCTTGCATCAAAGTAGAGAGGAAGTAGCCAAAGTCTCCATATGAGTTTTAAGAACATCCCCACAATAATTTTACTTACTATGAGGCCCTACCTGCTAAAGACCATAAAGAGCACCTTGCCAACCCTTAATACGATGCAAGGTGCTTAGTCTAACTTCAACTTGATATGCCATGTTTTGTTGATATCCATGGGAGTCTTGTCCTTTTCTGAATAGAAAAGAAGGAGGAGTGGAATGGGGAGGTAGGAGTGAGGGACTGGGAGAAGAAGAGGGAGGAGCATCTGTGGTCAAGATGTAAAACAAATAATTAAATAAATATTTAAAAAAATATTCCATCCACTTTCAATGTTGCAGTAGCAGGCACCCAGCATATAGCCATTTGGGGGTATTAAGATACAAATAGTAGTGATATAAATGTAAAAACTCACTTCATAGACTCCAATCAAAAAAAAATCTAAGGTACTGTTTTCAGAGAGTCACTGACAGTGTTGCTTGACCAGTATTCATTTACCTGTGCTTAGTAATAAAGTCCCACAAAGGCCACAGTAGCCATGCTTCAGGAAGCTCTCATGTAGCTCTCGCTGGAAGCTGACCTTGGGTCTTCTGTAGAGACTCTGCCTTAGCAGGGATGCAGAATGTAAAAATCAAACAGTCATCCACTGAGCTATCTGAGTAACGTCTGAATGTCTCAAAGAAACACATCAATGTGATGAATACATGATGAGCAAAGAATTGGTGTTTATAGTGCTATTGAAACATCATTGGGCATGTGTTTGTCCAAAGATGTCAGCAGGGAATAATTGGCAAAACTAAAAATAAATATGAAAGGACATCGAGTCTCAATGAAGGGGACAAAATGACAGGTAGCAAGACAATATAGAAAGGACATAGATACGGAAACAACAGTAGTTAGAGTTAATTGAGAAATAGAAGACTGATTTTTCAATGACATAATGTCAAAAATATTGAACACTGTAGGCAAAAGGCAAAAATGGATATATTATATAGTAGGATAACCTGTGGCTAGTATTTTGTCTTTCATGATTCATTCATTACCACTTTGAACTAATAAAAGTATGAAGAGTTATTGGTGAATTCCCAAGGTCAAACCATAGTATCAGTAAAGAAAAATAGTTATTCTCAGTACAGCCTAAATGTTTTCTTTAGATTTTATTGGTAAAATATATCATCTATGATGGGGGTTTTGAAAGCAGTGTATCATTTAGATTCAGCTCTTAAACAGTATATAGTTTGATGTATCATAGAACCTAATAAAAATGCTAAACCAGGCCATTAAATATTTACGTTCCATTGGTATATTGTGTTGGGAAAGGACTTTAATTAGTTTGCTGCACAAGAGAGGATCTGCATTTCCATAAGGGAAGGAATGTTAAGATGAATGGTATAGCCATAGCTTCTTACAAAGAATGCTTTCGGGTCCAATCTGGAAACTGTTCAAGCAGCATTACAGCAATAAGAACAAGATAGAGTAAGGGCAGAGAATATAAAATGAAGATTACTCAATCAATAACATGTTATATTGTAATTAAGGCTCATGCAAGGAAATGTATGTTATGGTGACAGTTGGGGATATTCTGTGCTCTGCTAGGATAAGCTTTCGGTTTAGTTTAAACCACATAAGAAAACACAATTTGCTTCCATAATCATGAGCGTTTGGGTGCATTTTTAAGATTTTAATTATTCTGCTACATAGCAGTACCCCACAGGGCAGCCTAGAGATCAGGAGAGAAATGTAGACTATGAGAGCTATGCTCCCTTCCCACTTCTCAGCTGTGCAAACTTGTTCACACTATGCACAGAGTCATTATTTTTAATTATTGATTAGATACTTTAATACTTGCCACAGAGTCTTGTGAGAAGAGTAAATTTGAGAAATTACAATTTAATTTATAATCAAAGTTCTTGGTTTGTAGCAACCATTCCTCATCCCATCCTCAAGGAAGGTCATTGTGCTGCAGCATTTTATTCCTTGATCTAAGTTTTCATGTAATTCCTTGCTAAGAAATCTTTCTGTCTTCCTGGATAATGATTTACTCACATTACTCATTGACATAATTTATAATTAAAGATTCAAACCATCGTTTACCTAAAGGTTTGTATATGGGGTGTGTGGGTGTTGCTTTTATTATATTTTGAATTGAAATGGCGTGATCTCAGACTTCATGTTAATGATCTCTATCTAATCAGAGATCTCAGCATCCTACCTCCTTAAGCATAAGTGCTCAGAGGAAGTGAAATATTAAGACAAATCTTTATTTTTTTATTTAGCCTTTGTTCTAATACTTTGACTGAGATTTTCAATAGTCATAGAATAATACACGCATAGAACAATCCACAGAGGTTGTGCCACAAGAATTTCTTAAGTTCATACATCTTGCTTATTTGTCTTCTTCACAATCATACTCTCCTAAAATTCTTTTTGTTTTGTTTTGTTTTCTTCCTTGATCATTTCATGTATATTATAGTATTCCAATGGGCTCAGAGTTTGATACTCACAACTACTTGTGAATTTGTTAATGGTAACTTTCTTATCTCCTTCAGTCTATTAAAACAAAATATCTTTGACTGTAAAAGTACCGCACATTGTAACTGAATTTTCCACTGGCCCTGCTCCAAATGATGTGACAGACTTTGAAGTTCCCCCATGGGAGACCTCACCCTCCCTGGGGAGCAGAAAGGTGATGGGATAGGGCATTGGTAGGGGTCAGGGGAGGAAGGGAGGGAGAGGGAACTGGGATTGACATGTAAAACAAGATTGTTTCAAACTTAAATTTTAAAAAGTGAGGAAAAATAGCTTTGAATGGGCAGCTTAAAAACAACACATATTTATTATCAAAGTTCTGGAGACTGGAATGTCTAATTTTACATTTCCAGAAGAAACATATATGGTGCCAATATCCAGTAATCTTAGCACTGTGGAGGCAGTAAAAGGAGAACTGCAGGTTTAATGTCAGCCTGGGCTTTATTATAAGATTTTCTTTCAAAGTCAGTGTAACTAATCTTAAAATTCTACAAGAACTTTTGCTTACATAACCATTTATCTGTCCTCACACAGCAAAGAATAGACAAACTAATATAAGGCATTTATGGATACACTGCTTTCATATCTGAGCACATGTTCATGTGCTAGACTATGACCAAAGGCCACATCACTTTATACCAACACATTGGGTGATGCAGGTTTACATATGAGTTTTTCAGGCATACAATCATCTAGACCTTATCAATAATAAATTAAAAATTATAACTTAAATTATTTACATGGGTATTATGTGCCGAACATGAAAGTTGTCTTTAATTGTATAGATGATGCTAATTTACTACTGGTGAATCACTATTCTTTTTGTTCCAGGTGCTGTGTGTCTTTTCTTGTAGCAATAAAAAGAAATTTAAGTTCACCCAAGATCGAACACAGGGGATATACTGAAGAAACTATACCAGGGTAGTCCATCTTAGTGTACCAGTGAATTTACTGGGGTTATTTATAAGAATGTGGGTGAATGACTAATTGCATAAGTATGTGAAATTAAAACCTGCTACTACAGTGAAAAGTATAGTAACATGGTTGGAAAATTTGGGAAGCAGTTAAATCCATTTTGACCCCTGCATGACTTCTAAAAAGGTCAGCTGGTCAGAGAGACTCTTCTCCACATCAACTGTTCCTCCTTGTAAATGTACCTCATGCATCTTGCCAGTTTTAGGAGCTTCGTGAGACTTTTAATATTTTCATACCCAGTCAGAGTTATGCAATTCCTCACTCCCTACAGAAAGGAATGTTTCCATTAAATAGAAATAGTTTCCCAAAATATATTTTCAGTCGCTGACAACTGAAACTCAATCACTAAACTCAAACTTTAATAAAGAATAAATATCAATTTTAAAATACCATTACAAGTCTAAAACCAAGAAAATGCTGCTTAGTATGAGAGTATAATATTCTTTGAAACCATCAGTAATAATTTATGAAGCAATTCATTTTTAGACTGTAATTCAGAAAAGAAAATGTTGAAGAAACTGTCAGTTTCTGGGTTTCTAAAAATTGAAAACAACTCAGCTCTCAATGGTCCATTGTTATTACTCTTCCTGTTAAAGTTCAAGGGCCATAATAGAAAATGAGACAGAAAAAAGGGTTAAAAGATGGGAAGAAGTGCTGTGAAACACCTTCTTCTGGACATGACTTAGGCATCACACTAATGAATTTACTGCAGTTATTAGCCTATTCCAGGGTATTGATTGTCTAATGCAGAGTGGTCATCCTTGAAACCATATACACATAAACAACAAAAACAGACTCAGTAAATTGCATTTATATACATTTTTTAATACACAACATACTCACAGATGCATGAATGAACAGAGACATGTATGTTACAATTATAAAAAATGGAAATTATTAATGTGAGAGTGGGAAGACTAAGGAGGGGCATGATGTGATCCTATTCCAATAAAAAATACTTGAAAAAATATTAGATTATATGCAAATAAACATACAAAGCTATTAAAATAATTGGAAAACTGGAAGGAAAGAGGCAGCTAAATCCTTATTTTTACTATAGGAAGTAAATAAATATTTTTTTACATAAACAAATATGATGAAGATGTTGCAGTTATTTGTGCAGACATGCCAGAGGAACAGAATGTTTCTTTCCCTGGCTGATTTCTTTCTGGGTATAAAATATTTTACTAATTCACTAGAAAATCTATAGCTCCTCTCATGTGATTTTAAGAATTGTTGTCTCTAGAATCTTCTCAACCTTTCTTCCCCTTTTGTTTGTATTCAAGTTGTCTGTAAAATCACCCTACTTGCATCCCTGGTACAGAACTAACCAGTGCTGTAAGTACTTCAATCCTTATCTACAAAAAGATATGCTTTGACTTCTTCCCATGACCCAGTTTCAAAGTACTGTTTGAGCCAGTATGACAACAACAGCATTCATAATCTCCATGCATAAAGTTAGGCTAAGATTTGTATGATACAATGAACATCCATATTTTAGTTTTTTCATTTATAAGGAGGGCTTTTCATACTAATTCAATTTTCAATAACTGAGTGATGGTGTGAACATTTAAAACATTGGTTGATTCCTGTAGTACCAGATCAGCAAATATTAAAACTGATATTGATATGAAAATTGCATTATAAATATAAATAATATATGTCGATAACTGACAAAGTTAATCCTTTGCAAATTTCTAGAAGGAAGAGTCTGTATTTATTTTTCAATCTTTATTATTCATCACTGAGAAGGGCAGAATATATTATCAAAATTTATGGAAAGCCTAAAATAGTATACTTGTATACTTTTGTGAAAAAAAAAGAGCAACGTGTGCATTTCTTACACTTAACTCAGTGTCAAATATCAAGTCTTTTAATTTATTGTTCATAGTTCAAACAGGAAGAATGTACATTTTGAGGGACTATATTATGTTTACAGTCAAGCATCTGGAGTCTTACCACGAAATGAAATAATTAAGATGAGTGCATCACTTTCAGGCTATGCAACAGCTGCTAAGATGAACTTGCATTCTGAAGTAGGTAAATACTTGTACAACTCTGCATTTTGAGTAACAGCATGTCTTTCATACTAAAGTATTTACAGATTATTTTTCTTAACAACTAAATTTGATAGATGTAAAATTATACTACAAACTTATTCATTTGAATATTGTTTGCCTGTCAAAATTTAAGAACCTGGGGGATCTTCAAAAGTCCTACTGAAGTTTAGAGTCATACTTATGGAATTACAAGGAATTTGTCAAAGTGTTTAACAGGGGAAATGCAGTAGGACATATTTTCCAAACACTTAAAAATGTAAGTAAAAATCCTTGTTTTTCAAATGCCTCCATTTAATCCCTACTCCTTTCTAGGGCTATGTGTTATTTTGAGTTGAAGCTGTTCCTTAGTGTATACAAGTTATAGACTCAATGAGTATCCTTAGACACAAAGGGTAATGCAAATAAAGATTGTTGCTTTGAAATAATATAAAAAAAAACACAAGAATACTGCCACCATAATTCCTCCATAATTCCTATAATACACAAAAATGATGTTTTATAGTACTATACTTTTTTTCATTTATGCAATGATTTAAGATGAATTTTAAACAGACATGAACCAAATTATCACAAAAAATTGTAACAAGGTACATCATCCTGTATTAGCCTGAGTTTCGATCTAGTGAGTCCAGTGTGAGCCATGACACCTAACTTGACCCCACTAGTAGAAAGCCTTAGTGTTTCTTGTGCTTGGACATCTCTGGAAATCTGAATTAACAGGGGCCAAGCATTTGTGGCAAATTTTGCCTAGACTCAAAGTTTCAAGTTGGGCATTATCACCTGGTATACTACCCTCCTAGAAGGTGATGCTGTCGATAGAACTTGATGCTAGCAGAAGCATCAGTGAAGGAGAGCTCCATGCTCACGACAAACTGAGAAAGTTCATAAACAACAAAGCTATAGAAGAAATGCATATTTGCGTGTCATGTTTCTTTAGGACCTATAAGCAGGTGTTATGCATGGTAAGAATACTTGGCAGAGAAAGCTCCTTACTTTCTGGAAACTGGGAACCAATGAGAGGGAAAGATGTGTAGACAGAAACCTGAATTACTTTACACACATACCCAAAATGGCCTATCTGTTGCAGGATAATCTTTTTGTATACTGTGTAAAGATGCATCTCTGTTTTACTTCACATACTGATTGGTTTAGTAAATAGCTGAGTGGCCAATAGCTAGGCAGTAGAGGACATGTGGGACTTCCAGGCTGAGACAGGAACTTTGAAAAAGAATCTGACTGGTGAGGAGCTAGGGAGGAATTTTTCACCCAGATGTGCAGGAATTCAGATGTGGTTATTGAGGAGCAATAACAAACTATGTGGCAGAACATAGAAGAATATAAACCTGCCAATTTAAGTTTTAAGAGCTAGTTGGAAGCAAGCCTAACATAAAGCCAAGCTTTCATATTTAGTAAGAAGTCCCCATATGTAAATGTAATACACAGGCAAATGGATGGAACTAGAACAAACCATCCTGAGTGAGGTAGCCCAGAAACAGAAAGACAAAGATGGTATGTACTCACTCATGAGTGGATATTAGACATGGAAGAAAGGACAAACAGCATCCCCAACCCCAGAGAAGCTAGGAAATGAGGAGGACCCTAAGAGACACATTCTTGAACCCCAGGAGAAGGGTAAAGGGATAAGAGCTCCAGAGCAAATTGGGAGTATGGGGGGATAGGGAAGGAAGGCAGGAGAAAGAGGAAGGGAAAAGAGAAGTGGGAAGGAGAACATGAGGGATCAGGAAGGTTGCATTGGGGAAAGAACAGAGAAGAAGAGCAAGGAAAGAGATACAATAAGAGAAATCTGGTACAAGGGAAATATACAGGGAGTCACAAGGATGATTCCAACTAAGAATGAGCAATAGTCGAGAGTCTACTTTAAATACCCTTCCTGTAAAATGAAATTGATGACTACCTTAAATGTCATCCTATAGCCTTCACCCAGTAGATAATGGAAGCAGAAGCAGAGATTCCCAGCTAAGCACTGAGCCAAACTCCTGGAATCCATGTATAGAGATAGATGGAGGAGTGATGAGCAAAGGGATCAAGGCCATGCTGAGGAAACCCACTGAAACAGATGATGTGAGCAAGTGGGAGCTCATGGACCGCAGTCTGACATCTGGGGAACCAGAATAGACAGAAATAGGGCCCCCTGAATGTGGGTGTCATTTCGGGGGCTTGGGCTGCCTATAAGGCCTCTGGCAGTGGAACCAGTATTTATCTCTAGTGCAGGAATGGATTTTGCGAGTCCATTCCCTATGGTGGAATACTCTCTCAGCCTAGATAGATGGGGGAGGGCCTAGGTCCTGATGCAAGTGATGTGACAGACTTTGATGATCCCCCATGGGAGGCCACACCCTCCCTGAGGAGAGGATAGGGAGTGGGATGGGAGTTCATGAGATGAATGGGAGGATGGGACTGAGAGGGAACTGGGATTTGTGTGTAAAATAAGATTGTTTTTAATTTAAATAAAATTACTTTTAAAAAAGATGACTTCAATCATCATAAACAACAACATCAAAAAGTCCCCATGTTATTATTTGGAAGTTGGGTGTCCCCCCCAAAAAAAACTGCTACATCTATCTTATTTTCAATAGGACCCAGATATTTATAATATTACCACATCTCAGTAGTGTTACAGTATGGGCAACAAGGCTTCAGCAACTAAGAATCTGTGGGGCTCTTCCAAATCATAAAACCTTCCTTAAAAAATGACATGAGCTTTCACTTGAGATTGAATCTGCCAGCTCCTTGATGGTAGACTGTCTAGATTGCATATTTGTGAGAAATAAATACTTGCTGATCATAAGCTAAAACTTTTATGCTAAGTAAATCTCATAGGCTAACACACTATGCCATTTAATATATTTTAAAACTAAATTTGATTTCGAGTATTGTCATACATTTATCTGAGACATTTCAGTAATATTTAATTGATTTTCCTCTTTGATACACTTTAATTCATAATCAGTTTCTGGGGAACAAGATTATGGAGAAATCACATAGTTCTCACATGTCCTTTGCTCCTTCACATGTATGGTGTCACCTTGTCCAGATCTCCCATCACAGCAGTGTATGTCTTATAGTTGAACATCTTAAATTGACACATCATTGTCATCTATTATCTATATTTAGATGTAGATGTCAGGGGAGCAGAAAGTTTGAGTCAGGTGCAGATTAGAAGAAAGGACATATGATAGGGAGGGTTTTAGTTGGGGGGTGGTAGAGGAGGAAGGGAGTGAGAAGGGAACTGGGATTGTCATGTAATTCAATCTTGTTTGTAATTCAAATATATAAAAAATAAAAAAATCCCCCCCAAAAAAAGAATTTGGGATTTTTTTTCAGAATTAAAAAAAAGAAGAAGAAGAAGAAGAAAAAAGAATAGTGGCTTAAAGAAATGTTCTGCTTGGCTAGAGTTGAATTTTGCTTTATCCAGTTGTGTGACCAACTTTTCTTGGAAGATTTAACATGTCTACTCACTCCAGAAAGGGAGCTCACAACATATCAAAGTGTGTCTATCAGCAAAGTTCAATTTGCCTAATCAATGATGTTTATAGGAGTTACTTACTGGAATCAGAGTAGGGGTTACTTACATGAACTGAGATGATGCAATGATTCAAGACAGCTGGGTTAAGAAAGTTCATTCCAGCACAGGTGATAACCCACAAAAGCTGGAAACTTGGAGCACAGAGCACAGCCAGCCAACAGAACAACAGGCCAGAGTAGGCTTATCATTTACAGGTTGTCAGCTGGTCTGAGATGCTTCAGGCAGTTCACCCCTCTGTTCTCTCTCAGCTGGGCACCTGCTCTCTGCTCTTTTGAGGCAGCTTGTCTTTGGCCTCTGCTACTTCCAGCAGGAAAGACTCAGCTGAAAGTCTTCTCTTAGCACTTTTTATGGTTTATTGACTCTTGGTTAGAGAGGGTGTAAGAGATTCCTTTTAGTTTGAGGGACTTCCTGAAGCTGTTTTGAGTTGTTTACTTACTGTCTTGAGGAGTTCCCCTGCAGTGTTTCTCCTCCCCTTAGAACTGGTTCTCAAGCTTCTTTAACATTGTGACCCTTTAATACAGTTCCTTATGTTGTGGTGACCCCCACAAACCATAAAATTATTTTATTGCTACTTCATAACTACAATTTTGCTACTGTTATGAATTGTAATGTAAATGTTGGATATGCAACCCCAAAAGGGTCCAGAACCACAGTTTGAGAACCACTGCCTTAATCTATTGTTTCACTCTTTTTGTTAACATCATGATTTAAGATGTTTACCTCCAAATGTAATGTTCTAATCTCTGACAAAACTGCTATGCAACACCAGTGAGCAGCCTATGATGGCGTGAAATTTGACAGTCGAAACTGGCTGAGTCTCAGTTGTTTGGTTTCAAAGATATATATATTTGTAGGTGAATACCTACTTGGACAGTTGAGCCCATCTCATCACCTGAGTGCAAGGCTGGGTTACATTGGCTTATAAATTTATTTGGTTTATAAATACACAATGGTAATGTAAAGGCTTTATATGTGTAGATTTCAATTTTAACTTTTAAGAAATTTATAAACAGGATTGGAGATGACTTACTTTTACTATTCAGATGGCCAGAATAAAATGTGTCATGTCCTAGGCAGTAGTGAAGATTAAGGATATTATCCTCTTAGGAATTGAAACATAGAAGATAAAATGCCCATTACATTTTCTATAGAGTTATAAAAATGAAATATGTTTGCTTCACTTAGGCAGTAATAGGGCTACTTAACTAATGGATTCTTAATTATCACATAGGGCTGTGAAGACAAATTTCTTCTTTTTCTAAATAACTCTTTCTTTAAAAAATTAATCCTAAGTGCACATAAAATTTTTAGAATGCATGCAGCAGTTTGCTTTCCTCTGACCTGGGTATAAAGGACCTGTATGAGCTAACTGAAGGGCTATTAAAGGACACTAGTGAGACATATGGAAATGACTTTAGGATCAGTGATATGATCAAATGTCCAAACACAAATAATCTTATTAATCTCTATCTCCCAATGAATTCTATAAAACTACAAATGTTAGACAAATCTCAAGTTGAATGTTGGGGAAAACAATAAGTGGTTGACATCTCTAACAACAGAGTACATGAGCTCTCCTCCATATTACCATAACATAATGCCTTTTGGCTTTGCCTTATAGAACAAGTGGTCTGTGTTTTTGAACTGCTGAGAATAGATAGCCACACATCCAAGTCTTTCAGTTTTAATGTTTTAATTTTAATGTTGTGTAAAGGAAACAGATACTGATGATGTTAATTGGCCCTGTGCTGAATCAGCATCCAAGAGCTTTCAGTATGAATGTTGAAGTTAGCCATAACAGAACATCAAATATCTTTCTTGAAAAAAGTGCCATAGACTACAAATATGGAATTAAACTTGGTTCTTTCTAGGCTGACTGTTTAAGGGGTTTATAAAAGAAATTTATGAGACAAATGCTCTTCCCAGTAAAATTTACTGGTTGGTTTATTCTTTGAAGAAAGATATGAACAGAGCAGTTTAGCAATTGCCTGAAAATAAAGCCAGATTTATGATCTGGTCAAAATATAAAGGAAATTTAATCACCTGAAGCAGGTGGAAGTGATGTATTTCACAAACCCTCTCTCTTGAGCATAAATGATCCTACAGAAGCTGCCCCTGTACAGCACATCACTGTAAGATGTATCAACTGGAGACAAGGAAGGAACAGTAAGGCAAGGAGAGCAGCAAAAAGAGGACGCAATGGAATAGATGGGAAAGAGATGGAGAGGCATGTATGAAATATGGGTTGCTTCTGAAAGCACATGGAGAAACTTCAAGTACAAAATCCATCTTTGTGGGGACAGGTAAGACATTTCTTCAAAATCATTCCTATATGGCTTTAATGATGTGCTTGTCTCTCTGACTCCCATGCTGAAGTTCTGACTCTTACTATCCCAGAATGTGAACTTCTAGGAAACAAAGAATTCACATATGTGATTAGTTTAGTTAAAGTGAGGTCATAGAGCTCTGCTCTAACCTACTATGTCTGGCTTAAAAATGAAATCTGGACATAAAGACACACATTTGGGGAGGATGCCCCTGGAAAAAAGGAACAGGGTGTAATGGCATTCTGCAAGAATAGCTGAACAAATCACCAAAGGTAGGTGGGAGGCATGAATAGAAATTCATCCTTAGTTATCAAGTGGTCCAACTTGTATAGATTCTGTGATCTTAGTAGTCTTATCTCCACAACTGCAAAACAATATATTTTTCTTTAAATCACCCAGTTAGTGATACTTATTTGTAAAACCCAAAAAACAAATAGATGCCAAGAACTACTTCTCTTTAGAAATTGCAAAAAGAGGGCCACCAATCAAAAATCCTGGGATCATACAAACATTTCATTCAACTTTAGTATCAGCAAGAAAACATTCTCTAGATTCTAACCTTGCTAAATACTGTTTCTTTCTGGTATATTCTGAGATCCTAATGTAGAGTGGCATGAGTACCTTCTCATTTACAAGGGCTGTACCTTTATTATTCCCTATGCTCTCATATCCAGCCTATTTAAATACTTGCTCATGAACTGAAATTAAATACTTTTTCTTTCAATATCCAGCAGACTCAATACACAAATAATTTTTGAAAAACTGAAAATTTTTAATAATATACTTTAAAGACAAATATTTCTATGTATAGATTAGTTTTTGACATATTTAACATTTATTTAGACTATAATTTATTATAAGATCTCAGATATTAATCATAAAGTGTTTAGTATCAACATATATGATTACGTTGGTGAATGGCTACATGCAATGAAATTATATGGAGTCTGAGTTTTCTTTTGGTCTCCAGCCAGCTCCCAAATAAAGACCGAGACTTATTATTAATTATGAATATTTGGTCTTAGCTTAGGCTTGTCCTACTAGCTATTTTTTTTAAATTAATTTAGCCTGTTTCTATTCATCTATATATTTTCCTTGGGGCTTTTAATTCTTCTTTCATTCTATATGTCTGAATTTCCTGTTTCCTTCATGTCTGTGTGGTGGCCCCGTGGTATCTCCCTGGTGTCTCCTCTTCTTCCTTTGAACCAAAATCACTCCTACTACTTATTCTACCTGCCCAGAAGTTTTGCCTATACATCCTTCCCTCACTATTGCCTGTTCATCTTTTTATTAGACCAGTCAGATGCCTTAGGCAGACAAGGGAAAATATAAATACATCTTTACATAATGAAATAAATGTAACCCATCTTTATATAGTTAATCAAATGTTACACAAAAGTCCCTTTTATGAAAACAAAAATTGATTTAGATTTAATATATTAAGACTATGTATAATAATTATAACTATCAAGTAAAAATTAAATTATAATATCTAGTCCTTTTGCATTTAGCAAATTCAGAGAAATTACTTCATTATCCATCCTAACTTGTTATGTCCAAAGTTGTGTACCTAATTTGTTTTCTATCTTAACTTGTAAACCAATCCAAAATTATTTTCTTAGGCATCAAAACATTCCTTTAGATAAACAATTTAAGCTTTTATGTTTCTCAGCCTTATAAACTTTACATCTCTTATGTAAACTTCTTTTCTGAATTTGACAACAAGGAAAACTATGACTATAACTATCTCATCTTCAACTCCATCAGAGACCAAAGGATATAACATTACCTGTGTAAACAGATTTGCAGATCCAGCAACTTCCAAAACTATAAAGATGACAAATGACAGAAGGAGCTGACTGCCTGGAAATTCACCCAAGTTTCCTTTACAATGTTAAAGCACCCTTCTTGGTCTACAAGCCTAGAATATCTGGGAAACTTGTCTATGAAGCAGGAATTTTGAAGGACTGTCCCACCTTCCTTAGGCAAATTTCGGCAGTCTTTTTCCTTTGTGTCCTCCTTGTCTAGTTAGTACAGTATACTGTCAGCAGTCAGGGTAAGTACAGTTTCATGATTAAATGGCTAGCTTTCTACAGAGAAGTCAAACTCCATATAGAGGTTTTTCCATGTGCACAATCCTTGTATGAAGTAGATTGTTGCTGTTGGAGCAGACTTATCTCACTTTCATAAAAAAACATTATGTTTACAAAACATTGTATATGTCTTTGAATTGTTTGGTGACCATCTATCTATCTAAAGTATCTCTGTGTATGATCTTGAAAACATTCCTCACAAAACTGTAAATTTGATTGTTTTTGGTGAGTAAGTAGTCTCACCTAAATTTCTTAATAATTCTAAATGGATATATATAATATACATATATATTATATATAGGTATCACTATACAAAAATCCCTTGTACAAGAATAAAGACATATATGCAGTGTAACAAAAATAAGCTTACATTTGCAGCAATATACAAAAATCCATACCAATGTAAAATATTTTAGATTAATAGTTGCATTTCAGTTTAAGTTGGATTCTATATCCCTTATCCTACTATTCATTATTCCCCTGTGCCTTTTCATAAAAAGATCCTTGCAAGTAACCTCCTTTGCTTAATTCAGCCTGCTCCCATCACCCTTCAGTCCCCAGAATATACAGAGACATATACTAATTATGTCGATGGCTCAGGTTTCTTATTGGCAAGTTCTTAATTACTATCCCATTTCTATTAATGTGTATATCTCCACATGTTCTTGGCTTACCTGTGATGGCCAGACCTCTTCCTGTCTGAACAGCTACATGGTGTCCCTCTCTTGACTCACTTTCTGAGTTCCTATTGCCAGCATTATCCTAGGCTGGTTGCCCCGCCTGTATTTCCTGCCTGGTTTCATCCTGCCTGTCTATTGTCCAAAACAGCTTTATTTTTCAAACCAATAAGATAAACATATATTACAGTATACGAAAGGATATCCGCTGTCAATCAGTCTTTTCAGGACTCAAAGAAATTGCCCATTGAAATTCTGAATATGTATCATTGGTATGGTGCATATATTTTAATTTTACAAACTCTGCAAAATAAAACATAAATTTGCCAAATTTCATTTCTTTGATAACCTTCCAGGTTACTTCCTACAAGTTATGGAGTTTAATTATACAAAGAACACGTAGGGCATATCATTATAATTTCCTTGGCTTGCTGCCAAATGATAGAAAAACCTTTCTTCACACCTTTGCTGTTAACATAGTGTTTTTTGGAATTCTGAGGTTTCTATCACATTTTATATGAATAGCTGATCATTTTCATGATTATCTTGTACTAGAGTGCAGTATGGGATCTGATATGTGTTGTATCCAATGGATGATTTCTATTTGTGATTATTTGTTGCAGTTGAATAAATAACAGAGTTATTTCTAACACATCTGGAAAATATTCAGCAGTCTCAATATGGAAAACACCTCTTTCTGCATATTGAGAGTCAGTAACTACATTATTAGTTTCTTTATAGAATGTGGGGGTTCCAGAAATGGGGGTAACTTTTATAGTATGAGGGAAAATCTAAGTAGCTCTTCTTACAAACTTACTTCTCTTGCTTTTGGGATATTTGTTACTCATATCCCCCCCCCAAATACTGCAAACTTTTTGCCAGTTTTTGTTTTCTTCCAATGAGGCAATTTCATCATTGGTAAAATATATGACAATTTCTCATGTGTCCATTTCTGTTTTCTGACAACGGCTCAATTTTCCTTTAAGAATCACTTTAGAAAACTTTTCTACATAATTCTTCAATTTTTACTGTTTGTGTGGAAATATACCAATTCTAAGATATTATATTCTTTTTGCATAAGAATCCCTGTAGGAGACTAAGTAGAAGATACAAAAATAAGTAAAATATAGTCAAGCCTTGGATACAAGTGATCCAGCTGTGCATCGTATAATTTCCTTTCTACCAGAACCATTTCTCTCTCAGCCTCAGCTGATAATTTTTTTAAATTACTTAAGTCCTTATCACCTTATAATGTTTGCAATAAATTACTTAGTTCTTAAGTTTGTAATCCAACATGTAAGTCAGTTAATATCTCCCAGCAATTTTTGTAAATCATGCAATTGATCTCTCCTGATTTGTAATTTCTGTTTTTGAATTTTCTGTAAACCCATCCTATATGCTAAATAATCAATAGAATCTCCTCATTGTTTTTGTGTGTGTGTTTTCAGGAGTGACTTCTAATCCACAACAAGGGAATTTTTTTTTTTTACTTCATCAAATTTTTTCTAAAGTATCTATGTCTGAACCAGACAATAAGATATTATTCATTTATTGGTAAATTATAGATTGAGGAAATTATTTATGAATTAGATGTAATGGCTGATATACAAATAATGACATAAGTTGGGTCTGTTTAAAATTTCTTGTGGAAGAATGCTCCAATGTTACTTTCCAACAGGCTAGGAATTATTATACCTATGCATTGTGAAGTCACATTTTCTCTACCCTATAATTTTTCTTTATCACTATAATAAACAATCCCTTAGGTAATAAAGAAGGAAATCGAATTCCAGGTTGTAAAGAGCCCATTGACTTGATCACCTTTTTTATGGCTCTTAAATCTGTTAATATTCTCAATTTTCCAGGTTTCCTTTTAATGACAAATATAGCAGAAATCCAAGGATTGGTCAATTCTTCAATATGTTGAGCATTTCACTGCCCCTGTAACAGTGCCTGCAATTGTAGTGCATGCAATTTTTCTGATGTCAAAGACCATTTTTCCACCCATAGAGGTTTTTAAGTTAACCATTTTAAAGGTAGGGCTCTTCCTACCTTTGAAAATCCAACAACTCTGGTACCTTCCTTACATACAATTTGAATGGTTTGTGTCTATCCATATTAATACATTTTAATATTTCTCTCAGAAGCATACCTTATTTTATAGTTTGTTTTAGAGACTGGGAGAAGTTTAATCTGTGCTTTCCATTGTTGTATCAAATCATGTCCCTATAAATTCATTGCTACATTAACTGCATATGGTTTGAATTTTCCTACTGTCCTTCTCGCTCAATACACATGTCCCATCTTGCACTTTGTTTTGCCTGATATAAATTTCCAATGCATAGAAACTAAACACTTCCTGAAGATGCCAACCTGGAAGTAAAGGTTTTGGTGCAATTATTGTTACATCTGCACTTGTATATGTCAAATCTTCAATTTCTATACCATTTATTTGTATTGTTAGCTTTTATCTTTGATCATTTACAAACTTTTCCAAAATACTTGCTTTATAGTTTCTCTGGAAATTTTTGTTTTGTCTACTGTTGTTCTCACATCCAGAGAATTATGGCTTTTAACAACAGGTGTTAAGTATTTTAATTGCTTGATCAGAATGGTTTCCCCAATGCTGGCAGGGAATCCTCAAAATAAGATATTAGAGCCTTTGAGAGGACCCTCTGGGTTTTTCATGATGGCAAAGGGTTACTTTTCTTTTCTCTTGTTGATTTGCTTTCATTAGTCCAATGCCAGCCTTTGTTATACCTTCTGCATACCCTAGAATGCTGGGGCTTATTGTTTCAATTGGTTCTACAATAAACATTGTTTCTAGTAGCACCTTGCCTACAATCCCTTTTCAGAAGAACTGTGTCTATCACAATTAAAACAGCTATCATTTTTATTTTTTCTTGATCATTTTAGAAATCATTGTTCCCATCATCAGATAAGTGGCATCCAATATCAATTGTATTTTGGATGAATTCTTCTTTTGGTACTAATCTTCCCTTTAATGGCCTAATAACCCTTTTGAATTATAAATTAGCATTTTAACAAGCCAAAGATTTGCCTAATGTCTGGATCTCATATCATTCTATTTACTGATGATTTGAAACTTTGCAAAAAAAAAATCAGTAAAGGTTTCTTTCAGGACTTGTATAACTTTAGCAAATGACTGAGTCCTCTACTGATTCTTCAGCCTTATCCCAAATATATAAAGCTACTACATGGTGTAGAACCATGGTATGATCATCAAATATAGCCTGTCTTTGCAAATACTGACCCTCACTGTGAATTTGATCTTGGGAAATCTCATGACTCCTAGCCCTACATCATTGTTCCTTCACTCTAGCATCCTCTTTTCACATTCTCTATGGCAACTAAGGGACATCTTCTAATACTGTTGTAATTAATTCCTTCCAGTCTTGTGGAATAATTCTCTTCCTAGTTGTTCATGAGTTTAACATCTGTTTTACAAAGGCTAAATACATACTATATGAAATGACTGCTTGCTTAAATTTTCTCAAATCTAACATTTCTTTGGGTTTCCAATTAACTTCTGCATAACCTTTGGGGGTCCTATCATCTGGTGGTTGTTCTTATATGGTAACTGGATATATTAAGATTGATATTCTGATAGCCTTTGTATATTCCTCTTTAGTTCTATAATGTAATGGTACAATAGGTTCTGCTTTAATTCCTTCATCTGTGTGTGCATATTTTTTTTATTTTCACTAGTATATCTTTCTAAGTCTCATCAATCAAATTATCATATTTGACATAGTTACCAAACCACCATTTTAAAAAGAAAATATTAATTATCAAACTGATTGTAATTACAGTTGAGATTATATCATTGTCAGATATGTCATTTATCCCTTCATTTACATTTCCATCAAACTATTCCTAGGAGCAATACACAGCATACAAGATGCATTGTGATGTTTCATTCTTAATGTGGGAAAGGCCTCTCCTAAAGGATCTCCCAGGTATCTCACCAAATCTACTGACTTCTCCATCTTGCTTTCTGTGGGAATATCAAGGTTCTCTGGCACTTTCCAAATGCTAGCCTGATTTTTGTAGTCTCAACAAGTGGCTCACACAGAGAAGTCCTAATGGCAACTGCAGGAAAAACAGCTGGAGTAACACCTCTGTTTATGTAGTCATGCCACACATTGGAGTTTCAAAATGATGTTTTACCTTCATCACAGTGGCTGTGATTTAAACCACTAACAGCCTGGCTATTAAGGCCATAGCTGGGGGGAGGGGGTTCGGATTCTGTTTTCCTAGACAATGGCTCTATACATATCTTTAATTAATCATTGTAATAAATTCAATATTCACAGGATAGAATGAAACATGTGAATTCAGAGAGTTAGAGTAGAAACTGGTTAACTAACTATGCTAGAAACCCTGAAAGATTCTCTCCTTCCACAGGGCCCCAACTTAAAAAAAAGAAAAAAGAGCTACACTCCTCCATGTTGCTTCCTGTCAACTACTTGCTAACCCCACCTCTTTGGGTCCAGGTTAATTTAATTTAATTGAAAATGCAATATATCTTTATATAGTTAAATGCATGCAATGTAAACAAATGTAGCACATTTTTGCCTAGTTAAACAAATATTTCACAACAGTTAAGAATGCAGAATTATGAGGGAATTGTAACAGAGGCACTCTGAAAGTCTGGATAACTTAGGCCACACATTTTCATTCGTGTCTGGTCATCTTGTTCTGAAAACACATAAACTTTCAAAGGTAACTTACATATCTCCATTGACACAAGTATGGGCTGTGTGTTGTATACAAGTCAATCAAAGGTTATTTTTCTGTTTTCTGTTTGAGCAGGAAAAAGATAACTATCAACTTTATAAGTGTGTTTGGACCATATAACAAAATCTATTTTCATGCTATATAAATGGATGGCATGCAATAATAAGTCATGAGGACTCTATAATCAACAAGATTATATTTATCATGTCTCATCCAGTCTCAGAGCTGTTCCCATGTCAAGAAATTAGCATATATATCACCTCTGTTATAATTTTTGTAGGTTTATTTCTTTATGTTTGTAACAAAGATTTTCAGTGGCTCTCCTGGCCCACCAAATCTGGTCTCTATTAAATTAGAAGTAATCCATAGTCTTTCATTCCCTGTGGATACACAAGCATAACCTCTCCCCCCCAATGCAATACATTTTATGTTTCCATTTTAAAGTTTAGACATCCCTAAAGTTTCTAGGATAGTTTACTTCAGCAATTCCTTTTACAATCCCATGTCTCTCAGTAGCTATCATTCTCTCATCAGCATTCAAAAAAATTCAAATTTGTAACATGAAAAATAAATGACCCAGATACTGATATTGGAGCTCAAGCTAAAGGCTGAATATCAGAAAATCAAAGCCGGCCATTAGCTTCTTTCCTCCACTGCAGGTTGAATGGGCTTGACCTGTCTCCACAACCTCTGACCAATCCTCAGACTGTAACCTTTCTTCAGTGTGGCCAGAGAATGAATGCCTACTCTCTAGGGTGGCTGGAGACTGAATTCCTCCCTGAGACTTTGCTTCTGTCTCATATTATCCCCTGATGTTGACATTAAAGCTATGAGCTATAATTCTCTTTTAGACTGATTCACTCTAGTGTAGATTGGGGTGTCCTTGGGCTCAAGGGGATCTCTCTATCTCTTAATCCTGAGTATTAGGATTAAAGGTATATACTACCACCTGGTAGCTTCAGGCTGCTGGGATTAAAGATATGTATCCCCACTGCCTGATCTCTATATCCTGAGGCTGACTTTGCTTTTCTAAATCCTTAGTCAAGCCTTAATAAATCATAAATAACATATCATTAGACGAAGTCAGTAAAGTACCACATAGGATCCAAACTCCCTATTAAATACCATCTTTAGAACCTTATAATTTTATGTATTTCTTTACTCTTTCCTTAAAGACTTTACTTAATTATTTTGGAACTACCTATTTTTTCCTTTGGCCATCTATATCCATTTTTTTTTCTTTCTTAAGCACTTATACACACTGTAATCTGTTTAATGTTATTTTTTTCTGTTTGAACCTGTTTTACTGTTCATCTATAGTGTTCTATGACCACATGAGCCAAACCTTAAACAGCTAAGAGGTAGCTTGGACCCCAGCCTCACAGCTCTGGCACTAGGCTCCACCACCTGCTTGGGTCCATGAGAGCAGAGCCTTAATCCCTCAGGCCTGTCTGAGACCTGCATTTAACTGGGACCTGTTTACCCAAGAGATGCATTTAACCACCCCAGCTCTAGGAAGCTTGCCATTTATACTTGGTGTGCCAATGCTCAAGCTCTCTGCTGCACAGCAACACTTCTTAAAGGACATTTATTCTTTTATTCCTACAGCTTTTTATGGCCCTTTTTAGAAATTCGGGATCTACAGGTACCATTTGTAATTGGCATTTTCTTTGGGTCACCAGCAGCTCCCAAATAGCAACACAGAAACTTATTATTCATTACGAATGTTTGGCCTTAGTTTAGGCTTGTCCCAATAGCTCTTTTAACTTAATTTAAATGTTTCTATTCATCTACATTTTCCCTTATGGATGTTTACCTTTCTTTCATTATGCATGTCCTACTTTCTTGCTTCTTCTTTGTCTGTCTGTGTAGCCACTGTCATATCTGTGTCATCCCCTTTTCTTCTTTACTATTTCAATTATGTTCATAGTATTATTGAACCATATTCATTGTTTGTAGACATTCCCATTACACCAAACAAAAACTGTCCCTAATGAACAATAATCCCCATTACTCTAAATTCAATCTTCATGAGCCTTTCATCTGTCCTTCAATTTTTTTCATTCTAGGATGTATGTATATATGTAGGTTTATGTAAGATTAATGTCCCATACTAGATACATTTTTGTAATGTAATCTTTTATTTATTCATTGAAATTTTTTATAATAGATTTTGTTTTTTAATTATTTTTAATTACTCATATTTACATATCCATCCACACCATTCCCTTGCCCTCCCACATGTTCCCTATCCCACCCACACAACCCACCCCTGGCTCCTTCCCAGGGATAGTGAGACCCTCAACCAAGGTAATTCAAAGCCTGTCATATTGTTTGCGGGAGGGTCTAGGCCTTCCTTGCTGTACCTGGAGTGCAATAGTACCCCTCCATAGGTAATGGGTTCCCAACATCCATTTGTGCTCTAGGGATAAAGACTGGCTCTGCTGTTAGAGGACCCACAGACTGTCTTGAACTCCTAGCTGGTAACCACATTCAGAGGGCTTGGTTTGGTCCAAAGCTGTTTCCCCAGCTTTATGACTAGGGTCTCCATTCTATCAGTAGGTCAGGTCCACAGTTTCTGCAGGTATCTCCCTTCCCATCTTGGCTCCTTTGCTCAACCCTCCTCCCTCAAAACAACTGAATCCCAGTAGTAAGGTTCAGTGCTGTGGGTGTCTGTTTCTGCTTTGAATAGCAAGAGGATGAAGACACTCCTTCCTCTCCCTGCCCCTGAGCTCCCACTTTGGTCAGGGGTTCTTGTCTCCATCCCCTTCATTGAGGGACTATCCAATCTTCTCTTGGGGTCCTCCTTGTTTCCTAGCTCCTCTGGCAGCGTGGATTGTAGGCTAGTGATCTTTGCCCTATGTCTAAAAATCAAAAATGAGTGAGTACATACCAAGTTTATCATTTTGTGATTGGGTTATCTCACTGAGGATGGAATGAAAATGGGGACATAACAATGGACACTGAAGAATTCCAGAGAATGGTCAGGTTACACTTTGAAAACCTGTACTCCACAAAATTCGAAAATCTAAAGGAAATGAATAATTTTCTGGATAGATATCACTTACCAAATTCAAGAACAGATAAGCAGTTTAAAGAGACCTATAACCCCTAATGAAATAGAAGCAGTCATCAAAAATCTACCAACCAAAAAAAAGCCCAGGGCCAGATGGTTTCAGTGCAAAATTCTACCAGAAATTCAAATGAGAACAAATACCAGTACTCCTCAAATTGTTCTACACAATAGTAACAAAAGGATCATTGTCAAGCTCTTTCTATTAGACTATAATTACCTTGGTACCCAAGCCACACAAAGACACAATGGAAAAAGAGAATTACAGATCAATATCCTTCATGAACATCGATGCAAAAAAATTCAACAAAATACTCGCAAATTTAATCAAAAAACACAAAAGAGAAATCATCCACCATGATCAAGTTGGCTTTATCCCAGGAATGCAGGGATGTTTCGACATACAAAAATCCATAAATGTAATCCACCATATAAACAAACTGAAAAGAAAAACCACATGATCATCTCACAAGATGCTGAAAAAGCCTTTGACAAAATCCAATATCCCTTCATGATAAAGGTCTATCTTCTTTATTTGAGATTAAATTCCTCCTCCTATTTGGCTTCCCTACCTGCAAGCTCTGCCTATACCTCCTCTGTCATTACTGTCCATTCATCTTTTTATTAGATCAGTCAGTTCCTTTAGGAAGGCATGGTAAAACAGAAATACATATTTACATAATTAAAAAAATGTAACACATCTTTACATAGTTAAATATTTTGCTCAATAAACAAATTCAACACATCTTAATATAGTTCAATAAGTATTCCACAACACAAAATGAATGCAACACATTTTTGCATAGTTAAACAAATATTCCACAAGAATTATCTATGATTCCATCACAGTATTATTTAAATACTGGAACATTACCACAGAAAGATGCTTAACTGATCTGATAGTTCAGGAGAACGTTCTTACAAGTGATTTTATACCTATATTTCCTTAGTAAAAGAGTATTAGTTTGTTTTTTCCTAGGTCTCTGACCTATCTAGTCTCAGGTTTTCGGCCACCTTAGCAGTGTCACAGATAGGATGGATTCCACCTCATGAAGTGGTCCTTAAATACAATCAGATATTGATTGTTTACTTCCACTAATTTTGTCCCACTTTTGAAATAGAACATTTTGCAAGAAGTCCATAATTGTAGAATAAAGTGTTTGTGCTGGTTTTGAGTTTATGCTTCTCATTTGGTAGCGTTTGGAGTTCCTTTCAATAGCATGAACACTGAACTATAGTGGTAAAAGGATTTAGTTAGACACCAGGATATTTTCCATATTCATTGTGCTGAATCAGTGTTTTCATCAGCAATAGGCTCTTACCTTTAATTAGTGGTGAACAATAAATTGACTTTGCCATTACCATAGAAGCTTTCTCCTGCAGTATATGGGAACAAACAGTGTCCCACAGCCAGACAATGTATAGAGTGAGATTACTTGAAAAACTCATTCCTAAATGGGATGTCTCCATATAATTCCTCCCATCAGGCAGAAAGACTGTAAGAGACAAAGGGGATAAAGGACATCAAGGAAAAAAGACTCTCTAAACACAGCAGGACATATGCACATACCACCTCCCAACATATATGTCACAATGCATAGGACTGCATGACTCTGGGCCAGAAGCAGTCCCAGCACTGAGAGGAGAAATAAACACACACCCTATACCACAAACCCATGGTATAGATGATATATGGAAAAAAAAGAGATCTTTCAAAATAATTAAGTATTCTTTGGGTATATGCCCAACAGAGGAATTGCTGGATCTTGAGGTAGACTGATTCCCATTTTCCTAAGAAACTGACATATTGATTTCTAAAGTGGTCACACAAGTTTGCACTCCCTTATAATGAGATTGATGACTACCTTGATTAACCTTGCAAGAGCCTTCATCCAATAGCTGATCAAAGCAGAAACAGGCACCCACAAATAAACACTGAGCCATACTCCTGGAATCCAGTTGTGGAGAGGGATGAGGGGTGAGCAAATGAGCCAAGACTGTGCTGGAGAAACCAGCAGAAACAGTTGACCTGAAGTATTGAGATCATAGAGACCCTATTCCTAAAGCTGGGGAACCAGCATTTAACCTAATGAAGCCCTCAAAATGTGGATAAAAGCTAGGAGGACAAGACAGTCTATAGGACATCTAACAGTGGAGTCAGTGTTTATCCTTAGAGCACAAATGTACTTTGGGAGCCTATTCCCAATGGAGAGATACTATGGAAGCCCATATACAGGAAGGAAGGCCTGGGACCTCCCCCAAATGATGTGAAGGACTTTGATTATCCCCTATGGAGGGCCTCACTATCCCTGGGGAGGGATGGGGTGTTGGTGGAGAGCATGGGAGGATGGGAGTGATGGATATGTAAATAAGAGTGCCTATAAAATAAAAAGGAAAAGAAACTAAAAAAGGGCTAATAATAATAATAATAATAATAATAATAATAATAATAATAATAAGTAAAGTCTTTAAGAAAAAAGTAATATAAACTGGAAGCTATCTCCAATTTCTATGCACTCACAAATGAAAATTAGTTTTCTCCAACAAAGTCTAAATAGGGATACAAAACACTTTTGAAGACAGGCCCTATGCCCAGCAGTAGATGACCAACACCAACCAAACTCATTTGCATCTTTGGAGGTTATTTGTCTCATGAGGTCTTATCAGGACATTTGTTTTGTTTTATTTCTTTGTTTATGTTATTTAACAAAACAAAAATGGGTTCTTTAAGTGTATATTATGACTTTCAGTTTTGTTTTTTTATGGGAATCCTGTATGTATGACTGTAACTGTTTTCCATCATATGCATTTTTTGGTTTTGGAGTTTTTTATTTTTGCTCTTTTTCTTCTGTTTGCTTGCTTATTTTGTACTATTCTAGCTTGTTTTTGTTTTACTAATCTTAGTTTATGATTATTTATATTCCCTTTGTGTACTGACAAGAAAGAGTTAAAGGAAATGGATGCAAATGGAATGGAAGTAGAAGGGGTCTGGGAGAACTGAGAAAGGGGAAACTGAAATCAGAATATATAGTATGAAAAATATCTATTTCTCACAATGGAAAAACAGAGGAAACAGGAAAATAATAAATAAATAAATAAATAAATAAATAAATAAATAAGTAAATATTATTTCATAGAATGAGGCTTGATTCTTCATCTAGACAAATAGTTTGACAGTAGGTAACTTGTTTATTAAATTGACTAATCAACTGATCAGCATACCAATAGATTAAACAAGCTACAAAGAGTCATCATATATTGCTTCATTTTTCAATACAGAGAATAATTAGAAAAGTACATATCTGTATAAAATTTATATACTATTTCAAAGGATTTAATATCATGGTTTTGCTGACATGTGCATTCCAAAGATATTGATATTTTTATTGGTAATAATAACAAAAAAGTTTTTTGGACTTTTGAGATGAAGTTTTTTCTGTGTAGCCTTGGCTGTGCTGGAACTCACTGTAGAAAAGGCTGGCCTTGAACTCGGAGATCCACCTGCTTCTGCCTCTCAAGTGCTGGGAATACAGTCATTCACCACCACCTGGCTAATAGAAACATTTTAAGAAATCTTTTTTATTTAACCACCAATCCTGAGTTACATAATAAAACTCTGAGTATCATAATAAAAATGTATTTTGAGTAAATATTCCTTTGCCCCAACTCAGGTTTAAAGTCATAGGTCATTATTTTCTTGCTAAGACAGTTAACTGGAGTTTCAATGTTCTTGGTAAACTTGATAAGATTTATTCTCATTCTTTATTTTATCCATCCCTTATTTATCAATCAAGGCTTCCTTTCTGAAACATCCAGTCTTACTATTAAATAAATGTGTTAAAAGAATCCATGACAATCTATGCAACTATTTCTCAAATAGTAAACTCAAATAAAGGATCTTGGTGCTTTACAAACCATATTCATTGTTTCTCCTTCCCCAATGCATGAATGACTTACTCCTTACTGTTTGTATGTTTCTTCTAATGAAAATAGTTGTAATGTCTCTGCACAGTGTCTATGCCCACACACTGTCCCAATTTTACATGCTATATATCAAGTCAGGTGAATTGAGAAAATAATCCCTGATCTAGCTTCTAAATTACTGATGCAATGTTTTATGTTGGGTTTGCTTAAATTAGGTTCCTAATTCTAGTTCAATTGGCTGAGTATATAGGACTGCAATTTTGTTTTCAGTTAAAACATCCAACAGTCTACTGATTAACATATATAAACTGAGTGTTTCTGGAGTAAAGATTTTATGAAGTAAGGTCTCAAGAGTCAATAAAAATCTTATCTCACATTCCTAGCTGCTGCCTATGTCTGAGATCAAGTCCTTAATAAGAGAATTGAAGGGACAGTTCCCATGGCAACTTTTCCTCTGTTTGAGTCAAATGATTGATTTGTCTCACTTTCCAGGCACTCTGTAACTTCCATGTCTGTGCAGATCTTTCAGTATTATGGGTGTCATCTGCTTGGCTCTGTGTCATCTCCAAGGCATATGGATACTAATATGTTGATATACTCTTTAAATAACTTGCTCATTTCTGATATGGGAATGACATTTGAGATAAACCTCAACTCACTAGGACCCACATCTGTTGACTTTGTTTTGCCTTTGCATTATTTGTCTCTCACATCTATTTTGCCAGGCACATCATGTCTTATATGATGATGATAGCTGAGAATCCATCATATTTGTCAGCTTTCCCCTCTGAATGGCTGTTAGAAACAGTTTTGTCTTCCTTGACACAATTTGTTGACATGTAAGAGGAGATATGAATCTCCTGCCTCCTGCAACACCCATATGTTTGAAAGGCCTTCCTGTTCATGTGCCTTATAGCAGAAACCAAACTCTTTGCCAGTTGACTGGTCAGCAACAATAATTAACCTGCCAGCTCAGCTCTGATGCCAGAAGGAAAGACAAACAGGGCTTAACTGGTATAATAAATATTCCACATTTATTTCTTTCTGTCTAAAGAAAATGAAAAAATATAGATGTCTACATAATTTACTAGCAGACCACCTTGTGTAGTTTTGGAGTGCACTGGTGTGATTCTCAAGATCCTGGTTGATGACAGGAGGTTTGGACTCACAGTGAGGCTATGACTGCTTCCTATGGGAATGAGCTGGAGAAGAAATAAATCAGCCTGAGGAATAAATGTTCAAATTTTGATATCAAATATTTCATCATTATAAGACAGAGTCAGAGGCTATTAATCCCATGTAATATTTTAAATTTAAAAAGTAGCCCAAAAAGATTTCATGTATTCCAGATATTGGTATTAAATATGTATCTTGTAAGCCAAATGAACACGTTGCTAAAGAGATAAAGATCTCTAAGAAATACTGACCTTAATAAAAATTCCCCAGACCTGAGAACTAATATGCAAATTAGATGCTGTATGAGGTACAAGAGAATTTAGCTGTACACTGTTATTCTAATAAAAAACAATCTTTTAACTTATAGTTATCTGATTAAGAAATGTAGAAGATTAAAAAGTGAAATGTACATTGTTAAACCACATATGTAAGAAGTGTCCTAAACCTGAGCTTCCTGAGTAAATTAGAAAATATACTAATACTACATTATTGGTTATAGTATTCACTATTTGTATGTACACATACACAAAAATTTGCTAGGATGTGAATTTGTGAGTGAGTACATGTGTTCATGTGCTCTGGCCCATGTATGGAGGTCCAAGGACAAATTTTAGGGCTCAGTTCTTTCCACTGTCTGAGACCTGGGTATCAAGCTCACTGATCAGACTTGGTATCAGATATCTGAACCATTTCCTCAGGCCTCATTCCTGACTGTTTCAATGAAATTCAATGATCCTTCCAAATATCTCATACTATTTGACCTGTAATGGTATTCAATAAATATCTGTAGAATGAATATCTTGCAACATGTGCTCTTTCCTTCCAGCCACCCCCCTAATGAATACACAAAACTTATACTAATTATAAAGCTGTTGATCATTGGCTATGGTTTCTTATTGGCTAGCTCTGACTTAATTATTAACCCATAATTACTAATCTAAGTATTTCCACGTGGTTATGGCTTATCAGACCTGCAACTCTTTTGCCTGCTACATGGTGGCTCAGCCTCAATGCAGAGGATAGAAGAGAGGGATTTCCTGCTTGTCTCTCTTATATTCTGATTCTGCCCAGTTATGGCACTTAGTGCCTGGCCAATCAGTCAATCAGTGTTTAATTCATTACCCAATAAGAGAAACATATATACAGAAGGACATTCCCCATCATCTCCTCTTTTCTGTCTAAATAAAAAGAAGGGTATTGACATTGACATAGTAAAATATATAAATAAACAATTGTTAAGCAATAACTATAATTACAATATTAATCCATTAACATTTAGTAAGATTTAAAGAAAATATTCTATCATCTATCATATCTTGGTAAGCCTAAAGTCTGATATGTAACTTATCTTTTATCCTAAAGGAAAACTGTAACCATAGCTATTTGTCTTCAACTCCATCAAAGACCACAAAAAGATAATAAATATATAAACTCTTGAATTGACAGAGACATCTCACTACATGGACAGTCACCCAAAGTTCTTTTGTAATGTTGGAGCATCCATCTTCAGCCTATAAGGGCCACAGTGTGTCTGGCAGACTTCTCCATGAAGCAGTAACCTTTCAGGACTGTCTTGTTTTGCAAGTCAGCAGTTACTTTCCTGTGGGTCCTGAATGTCTATTTTATACAGCAGCAGACAAAAATGGTTTCTTTCCCAAATGGCTAGTATCACCATATTGAAAACAAACTCCATAAAAATTTCTTCAATGTCCATCTTCCTCTCAGTCATAATTGTGCTAGGAACAGTTGTGTCTCATTGTCATGAAAAAACCCAAGCCATTTTAAATGCCATATTTTGTAGGTCTTTGAAAGTTTTGAAGAATATCTATCCATCTCAAATACATATCTGTATATCCAGAAGACCTAACAATAAGTTTTGACTATGATAGGTGACTATATACAATCTGTATTTAAATATGCATTATATAGTTAAAGACCGTATAAACACAATACCTAAACAAGAGGAGAAATATACATATCACAAAATTGAGCTAGAATTTGTATCAATAAATGAAAATCCATTCCAATACAAAGTATTAGTTTCTATATCCTATTCCACTTTTTGCTTTAAAAAGAGATTGGTTATGATCAATAATCATTTATAGCCAACCCCATATAAATGAAAACAAACAGTTATAAATAATATCTGGGAATGCAGGTGTCATTCTCTCCAAACTGCTTCTTGATGTTCAGGGGCACTGCCATGGGGATCGTAAGAAAACTAAGAAATCCTGTCTGTAGTGGTCTGTGACTGCATCTTCTCATGTGACTTCAATGTTGGATTACCTGGGATACTGCTTCCACGGTCTTGCTTGATCAATCCATATTAGTTGGAAGGAATCCACAGATTTTCATTTTCTGTGGAAAAACAATTAAAATCTCCTTCCCAAAGTAATGGATCCTTATACTTAAATTTTGAAGTCAATGCATTTTAAAAATACATAAATTGGATTAATGCGGTAGCATTTATTTTAGCAGTTGTTTTTTTTTTATTTCCTCAGCAGTCAAACAATTCAAAGTCAGCACAATAGCATACAGTATCCAGACTCTTTATGTACTTTCCATCTTTTAGTGGCTTTTTAATTACACTATTTCTTTTAATTTTTTTTCTTTTGAAACAGGGTTTCCTCTGTAGCTTTGGCTGATTTGAACTCACTCTGTACACCAGGCTGGCCTTGAAATCACAGAGATCTGCTTGCCTCTGCTTCCTGAGTGCTGGGATTAAGGCCCCCACATCCACTTTATTTCATTTTTTTCCCTTTTTAAAAAAAGCTTTTGCTGTACTTTTTCTTCTTTTTTCCAAGCCCACATGTATTTTTAAACATGCTTTAAACCTTTACAAGGATTTACTTCATCTGAACCTGTCTTTACTGTAAATCTTCATCTTTTTCTAGCCACTCATCTTTTATCTGCTAAACAACATTGCTAAAATTAAAGCTATGGCTGCTTTAGACTCTGTCTTTCCAAGATGGCAATGGTACATTTACCCCCAGCACTGAGAAAGATGCTCACTGCCTTGTCTATGAAGCTCTCAAGGAGCATGCTGCTGGCTTGGAAATATGGTCACGGCCAATGCCAGCTGCTCATACATACCATTTAGTTGTTAGCAGGGTCTCTTAAAAGAGTCATACATTTTGTTTTTCTGTTAGATTTTGTTTTGTTTGTTTTGGCTGATGTTGAGTCATGAAACCACCTTAAAGGAGCCACATGAGTCTCTGCTTGTCACTAGCAAAACAGAATCTCCCTGATAAAATTCTGCTATCAAGAAGCTGTGCTTGTCTCTGTTCTTTTGTTTCTAATATCCCTTTTATGCTTTTGTTATTATATGTGGAAATTCATGCCACACGTTGAGGGCAATATTTGTAATGTGAGGTTTTCTTCCCTGGTAGCTCAGTAGGTAGAGCATGAGACTATTTATCTCAGGGTCTTGGGTTCTGTTCCGAGGTTGAGTGCCATTTTGTAACGTGTGCTCTTTTCCGCCAGCTGCCTTGCCCTAAGTGAACACACAATACTTATATTAATTATAAGTCTTATAAGACTGTTGGCTATGGTTTCTTATTGGCTATCTCTGATTTAATTATTAACCCATAACTACTAATCAAAATATTTCCATGTGGTCTTGGCTTACCAGACCTGCAATTCCTTTGCTTGCTACATGATGAGGACTGGCTCAGCATCTCTGCAGAGAAGAGAACTATTTCCTGTTTGTCCCTCTTATACTCTGATTCTGCCCAGCTATGGCACTTCCTCTCCTCTTCCTGTGTATGTGGTGATCCAAGACTCTTCCTGTGTATGTTGGTCCAAAACTGAGATGACAGGAGATTCTGGATACCTGACTCCAGGACTCTCAGCGGGATTTGGTGGTGGGACAGGACTGGGGACTGCAGGTTCAGGTTGCTCAAACAGGGAAAGCTGAGCAGGAAATTCCTGGTACTCACCTTTTCCTGTGTTTGCCTGTCCAAGACTGGGCTCTCCAGCATTTTTAAAATGTAGTGTTTATTCTCTTCTTAGAATCAAATATCAACATTGTTTTTCAGCCTGCTTTGTACATGCACAAATGGGAATTTTATTGTATATTGTTCTGTTGATATCTTTTCACATTAAGCATTCAAGATTTTTACATTTTATATAAGAAAAAGTAAAAACTTGTTTCTGTTTGTTTTTTTCTCTACTTCTCATATCATCTTGGGTAAAACAGTAGATATGTCTATATGTTTAGTCAATAGTCAAATATTTTCTTCTAATTAATACTAAGAATTACAGAGAGGATAAATCATTCCAAATTTTACCTCCACATTTATATCAAATTCAGCTATTTGTTTTAATAGATGTGAGAGTTTCCAAAATAAAAATCTGTTGCAACAGATTGATGTTTAAGCACACTATTATTATGCCAATAACTTCTAATAAGAATTAATTTTTTTAGAGAAAAATTGATGGCATTTTTTGTCTTAAATTAAAAGATGGTGAAATTTATATCTGGAGTGTTAAACTGTGAGTTCACAATGGAAATGTAGCACAGACATGAAAAACAAGGTGAAAACCGATGCTCAGTGAAAAATTTCACCATTTCTTTAGACTAACTTCATCTAGACACTTACATTTAAAGAAAAGGAGAAAAGTTCTATTGATTTTAATATGTATTAGATGCTATGACTTTTGTCCTTATAAATAATTTCAATCATTTACTATAAAGGCAATTTTCCCCTATATATATTTTTTGGTTTGGACTAAACTGGATCTTATATCAATATAAACATTTCAAAATAGGAAAAAAACTATGCTTAAATTGTGTCTGCCCAAAGATGGCAAAACTTCCTTATGGTTTTGTTTTGGTTTGTCACTCTGTTGTGAGATGATTTTTTTTAATGTTGGCAAGACATTCTACAATATTTTAAGTCCCCTGCCTCAGCTTTCTAAGAAGCTGAAATCACAGGCACATTTCATAATGCTTAACTAAGGCTTTTAAATCACTATTGTGACTACAGCTGTTATTTAATACTATGAACCGAAAACATTTAGCATTCACACACACACATATATATATATATATATATATATATATATATATATAATACATACATATATGTATCTACATGCATATATGTATCTATATATATATAATATGAAAAAATTTAAAGTGTCTTGGCTATAGAATCAATCAGCATGTTCTACAAAAGACAGGTTTATCCTATCCCAAATAATACTTAGTTATTATTTCACTGAATTTATAAATAACTGAAACAATCTGACACAATAAAGGAAAACTTAAAGCTAAAAACTTGCCCTTGAAGCAAACTGAGACCATGATGTTGCTGGAATCCTGGCTTGCTGGTCTGGGTCCATGACCCTTACTGCAGCTGGGGTCTGTGTTGATTTCTATGACCTGTGTTTCCACATAGAGCCATGTTGACTTCTACAGTCTATGCTTCCACTGGGGTCCATGTTCATGTCCTATGCCTGTGCTGCCACTATTGCCATACCAATTTTAGTGACATGTTTTGGCACCTAAAACCATGATGTCCAGATATGCTGCAACTGGTGCTATGTCTGGTTCCATGGTCATACTACAACAGGGGTCTGTGTTAATATCTGAGGCCTGTGTTACCACCAAAGGCCATGGAAATACCCATGGTCTGCTCTTCAGATTGAAGCCATGTTGATGATGGAGCTGGTCCCACCTCTCTTAGGCTGCCACAAATGGGACAGCTGGCAATGCCTTTCACCAGCAGACTGTGTAGTGGTGTTGTCCCAGGGAAACTAGCCTCTCCTCTCATAGGAGGAGGGGACATCCAGTCCAGATCCAAGATGACCAACTCAGCTACTAATAGGCCTAGATTCAGAGTCTTGAGTTGGCCCACCCAATCATGTACCCCAACTCTGAGTTGCTGGTGTGTGTGAAGGCCCATCCTTTGGAACCATAGCTACAGGATCTCTATGATTCTGGACAACATATATGAAAGGAGTCTCAGTTAGGGTACAGAACTGATGGTGTAGCAGAAACCAAAGGCCTTGAACCAGATCAACAACTCATTACAATGAATATTTGCAAGTAAAGCTATTTGGGTAAAAGGGTATAATGTATGGCACCTTGAAATTCCCAATGCCCAATGCCACTATAACAAATGAACCTTACAGAGGGCTGATTTCCAAAATATACAAAGAAATAAAGATGCTAATCACCAAAACACCAACTAATCCAATAAAAATGTGGGGTACAGCATGTACAGCCACATTGGAAATCATTATGGTGGGTCCTTAGGAAAATGGGATTCAGTCTACCACAAGATCCAGCAATTCCACTCTTTGGCATATACCCAAAAGATACACATACAACAAGTTCATCTGTTCAAACATGTACATAGCAGCATGATTTGTAATAGCCAGAAGCTGGAAGCAGCCTAGATGCCCCTCAACTGAAGAATGGATGAAGAAAATGTGGTACATTTACAAAATGGAGTACTATTGTAGAAAAGAAAATGAAACAATGGAGTCTTGAAATTTGCAGGTAAATGGATGGAACTAGAAGAAACCATTCTTAGTGAGGCAACCCAGTCACAAAAAGACAATGATGGTATGTACTCAATCATATATGGATTTTAGACATAGAGCAAAGGATTACCAGACTACAATCCATAGCACTGGAGAAGCTAGGAATCAGGGAAGACCCTAAGAGGGACATACATGGTCCCCTTAAAAAGGAGAAAGGGACAAGATCTCCTGACCTAATTGGGAGCATGGGGGAGAAGTGGGAGCTGGAAGAAAAAGAAGGGGAGGAAAGGATGATAGAGAAGAACATGAGAGTGAAGAAAGTTTTACTCAGGGGAAGAATAGAGAGCAAGAACAGAGACACCATCTTAGAGGGAGCTGTTATAGGTTTAAAGACATTACAGGCACTAGGGAAATGTCCAGAGATTGACAAGTTTGACCCCCAACTAACAATCTAAGCAATATTTGAGAGGCTACCTTAAATGTCCTTCTCCCATAATGAGACTGATGACTACCTTATATCCCATCCTAGAGCCTTCACCCAGTAGCTGATGGAAGTAGAAGTTGATACCCACAGCTAAACACTGAGGTGAACTTTGGAATCCAGCTGCAGAGAGGGAGGAGTGATGAACAAAGGTGTGAAGACCAGGCTAGAGAAACAGAAACAGCTGACCTGAACAAGGGGGAGCTCATGCACACACGACTCATAGCTGGGAAACCAGCATAGGACTCTTTCACACCCTGTGAACAAGGATGTTAGTTTGGAGATCTGGGCAATCTATGGGGCCTCTGATAGTGGATCAGTATTTATTCCTAGTACACATATTGACTTTGGGAGCCCACTCCACATAGAGGGAAACTCCTTTAGCCTAGACACACGGGGGAGGGTCTAGGTCCTGCTCCAAATAAGACAGACTCTGAAGATCCCCATGGAAGGCCTCACTCTACCTGGGGAGCAGAAAGTGGTTGAGATAACAGGTTGAGGGGTAGGGCAGGAAAGAAGGGAGAGGCAACTGGGACTGACATGTAAAAGAAACTTGTTTTTAATTTGAATTTTTTCTAATTACAATTATAAAAATAAAAAAGAATATAAAAGTAAAAAAGAAAATATTGTGGAATGAAAACAGGGATAGTAAATTTATCAATATTTGCATGATTGTTTAGTGATTCTTGGATAATGACAATGATAATATCAACAAACTGCAAGTTTTCTATTTCTTTTTTCTATCTAGCTAGCTATTTACCTATTTATCTATCATCTTTGCTAATGTATTCATATTTTTACTATGGTCCATTTGTTAATATAATACAAATGTAACTTAGTTGGCATATGACACTATTTCCAATACATTGCTTGTTATTGGTGTATGATGGTGTGATTTCAAATATCTCATAATTTTGTATAATCATCAGAATCCTGGACACAGAATTATTCAAATCCTGCTAAAATGTATTTTGTTCTACTCCACAGTCATAAATCCCCTAACTCATAGCTGCAGATAACCAATGCTCTATTCTCTATAACTGTAATTTTATGTTTTCTACAGTGTAATATAATTGCAATCAGATAATAAAACAGTTTGAAAATGGCCTTCCATACTTAGCATATTTCATTTAAAATTCATTCATGTTGCTATGTGTGTCACCATTTTGCAGTGTTTTAAATATTGGGTTGTATGTCATTGCATCACAATAGATTACATAGCAACAAGAATAAGAACATTTTGAACATTTTCTCCCAATTTTGGTGACCAGGAAAATTCTACTATAAATACCAACAGCCCAATTTCTGATTGAGTATAAATGTGCATTCACTGCATGGAATTGCTCTTGTTGCAAGGGTACTTGTGGATTTACTTGAGTAAAACAACACTAGGCTGCTTTCCACAGTAGCTGAAATAATTGGCATCATTAATTGGTAGATATTCTAACTGCCACATGTTCTCAACAGCACTTGGCATTTCCATAACATTATGTTTTAAGTGCTATATTTTAACCATTGTGAACATCACTATTTTTATAGCATTGTGACTTTAATGTGTACTTTATTAATCACTAATTTGTCTTGATCTACCTGCATATGGTCTTAAGTAAAGTGCCTATTCACATGAATAACATGGTTTATCAAATCTTGAGGGACCGAAAATTCAAGTTAATAAAAGTTTAAAAACTTAGGCTCTGAAAAGGGAACATCAAATGATAAAGGAAAATTTAACTCTTTAAATCAGGAGTGCCATCACTGGCACCTGATCCCCTGCTCTCCGAGAAGGAGAGGTAACTGTTCACCACTCCTTTGTTAATTGCTTGTCATAAAGATCCCCCAACCTGGGATAACTGACAGACCCCGTGACTCTGTAACCCTGCAAACCCATGCCCTGTCTTATCTCAGTCAAATGTATCTCCCATAAAATATATAGTTATTGACTAACTCTGTACTTTGTATGACCTTAAGTAACCATGGAAACTCTGTAATTTGTAGCCTTCAACCTTATGGTCTGCCCCTTTAAAAGCTTCTCTTTTTGGCTGGTTGGCATCTCATTTGCCCACCATGCAGTGAGATCCTAGCTGGCCAGCTTGAAATAAAAAGAAACCTTTTGCTTTTGCATCAGAGTGTTGATTCCTTGGGTTAGTCTCTGGGCTCCTCCGCAAACCTGACAGAACAATCTTATATTTCCAGGTTGGGAAGATTTTCTTGGATTTATAAATTTGTCTTACATCATTTTGAGACTAACATTGTTAAGTCTAGCATTTTGTCAGAATATTTGTTTCTTGTTGTTATTACTTATTTTTACAATTTTATTTTTTTTATTTTTGGGATTACAATATAATTACATCATTTCTCCCTTCATTTTCCTCCCTCCAAATTCTCCTGTATAAGCCTTCCTGCTCATCCAAATTCATGGCCACATTTTAATTATTCATTACTATATGAATATATATGTATATACCTATATATTCTTAAATATAATGTTATAACATGAATTACTGTTAGTCTTTTTAGTAAGTTTCTTCAAATATATTTTTGTAACTTCTTCTATGTCTTCAGATTTTATGATCAAACACAGGGCCATTTTCTATTGCCATCAGTACTCTATTTTTGAGCCACTTGGTGACTGTAAAAATTCTCTTATTTTTACGGTTTATTTTTAATTTCCAGTGCAAATATTCTAGTTATTGGCCAATTATCTGTAATTCTATTCACTATAGTTATATGTGTGATTCATTAATGGAGTATGATTATAATAGATGCTTAAGAGTTTCTCTAAGACTCAGCATCCTATTGACATCTCCTAATGTCCTGTATTGTATTTTATGGTCTGTTAATGGCTCGTCGTAAGACTTGGTATTTGTGAGGCAGGAGAACTCTGCCAATGAGCTAAATCCCAAGATCCTTATTTAATTTTCATGCCCATTAGATTTTCTTTTTGTTTATTAATTATTGCCAGTATGCGTGTGCTTGCGCGCGCGTGTGTGTAGGTGTGTGTGTGTGTGTGTGTGTTTGTGTGTGTGTGTGTGTCTGTGTGTGTTTGTGTGTGTGTGTGTGTCTGTGTGTGTTTGTGTGTGTGTGTGTGTGTGTGTGTGTGTGTGTGTGTGTGTGTGTGTGTGTTGAGGGGATAGTTGTGCAGGTCTAAGTGTGTCTGTGGAAGTTAGAGTACACATTACTTCAGCATTATTGGGGAACCCAGAGGATAACTAGGGAACCCTGATTCCACATAGTTCTCCTGTCTGAGTCTCATCCCACAGTAGGTAACTTCTTTTCTCTTTTTTTTCTGTTTTCAATTTTATTTTCTCTATTCTTTGTTCAGCTCACATTTGCATTTCAAATTCCTTTGCCTGCCATTTTACTTTTCACAGGCTCTTTTTGTTTGTTTTTTATAAATTACTTAGTAAGAGGAGTTCTCTGTACATATTCTTTCTTAATGAATAAGAAAGCTTCCTGCACCAATAATTTTTAAGATTCTAAGAGTCCCATGGACCATTATGAATTACATAAGACAGACATGTTTATGAGGGACAAGGGAAAAAAGCATTATTTTCAGCGTTTAGGGAAAGAACATTCTGTACACCTAATTAGAGTTTCAGAATTCAATTACTTGAAGGAAAATAGAAACTCTTTTTCTTGGAAATTGCATTAGAGTCCTCTTTCATAGGAACAGGTACAAAAAGTATCAAATCATTTAGCAAGAGATGGTGAGAAATGGAAGTAGGGAAGCAGGAAAGGTATTACAAAATTAGGAAGTGGAATATTTAAGAAATTATTTTATTTTTATTACATCCAGTCTTATATTGTATCAAGAATGTATGCATGCAGTTTGTTATTTATGTTTTCTCCACATTAATGGAGTGTAGATGTTAAATAATTGGTCCAGATCAATATCAGCAAGTTTTAAAATAACAACAATATATGATAACTAAATACTTAAAAATATAAATTATGACTATCTAGCTAAATTAAAAACATATACTTTATATAAGAAACTGTTGACTTTGAAGATAGGCAATTTTACTTCAGGATTAGAAACTGTCTTAGATCAGCCAAGGGAAAATAGTTATATGTTTGTAATCAGTGAGGAATTTATTTCAAAATTCATCGAACATGAAAACCTCTAAAAGTCAAAATATTCTAGGATTCCATACTCCAAAATGGTTAGTTAGTAACCTGTCAGATGCCTCTGAGTTCTGTATACAACAGCTGATCTCAGGATAAGGAGCCATTGAGCTGATTCAAATAGGATCATGTTTTAATTTCCCCTCTGGACTGACTGTGTTAATAGTAGTATAAGAGAATTAAATTGAAAATATAAACCTCATTAAGATGCATAAAAATGTCACAGAAATTGAAAAAGCTGCAGAAATAGAAGAAAACTTTCATATTCTAAAAAATACTGTGGTTACAAAAATTGGACAAGAATTTGAGAAAAGGGTAAAGGACTTTGAATGCAGAGAACATAGGAATATATTACCGGTAGGTAACTGGGACTGTTATGGAGAGGAAAGAGTTATGTATCAATTTCAGATGTTGCTCAATCTGTGAAACAAGTAAATAAATATGAGATGTAGTCAACATTTTACAAAGGTAAATGGGATAAAAATGGTATCCATAAAAACTAAGCATCATAAGAAAATGTGTGATAAGATACAATGAAAGAAGTTGAAATGATTGTAAGCCACAAAATTTGTGAGGGACAAATCCAATAATTGAGATTCCCAAACCAAGCATTAAGTTCTGAATTAACATACAGACAAGCAATTCTAAATGGATGGACTCAGCAGCAGATTTGTGTATATAAAATGTATATGAGTTTGAGGAAGCAAGGGAATTAGAAGAAAGGCTACATGGAGAAAAGGAAGTGGGAAATAATGCAATTGTATTTTGATTTTTAAATTTCCTTGTTTATTATTTCCATTCTTGTTGATTTCACGTGTAAGTAATGATGGTGTTGAGATTTTATGCCTGTAATTTCTGAAGTTCTAAGAATAAACAATCACATTGTGAACTCCCTGATTCTCTGACTTAGAGTCTTTCTGCCCTCTCTTGAGAAACGTATTTCTGACCTTTAAGTGTTAGCGTTTTTTCCTCAGATTTCCCATTGTGACTGGGCTCTAAAATCTGCACCAGGTAAAGTTCAAGGTGCTTACATCCTACCCAAAAATCTACCGGCAACTAATCAATGCTAAGAATGGAAGAAATATCTTCCCCAGGGAAAAACACAACAATTGGCTATCCAATATCAAATCAGCATCTCTGCAAACATATTACACAAGTAATATTGTGCAATCTGAGGAGGTCATATGAATTTATTTATGAATGTACATATATGTGTATGTATATATGTAACAATAAATGTTATAAGAGACCAGGAATTTGCAAGAAAGCTGTGCCACATCATTGTCATGAATCTAGACTAGAGCTTTTTAAGATGTTCTTATTAAAGGAGACTAAGACAGTAGTCATAGGCTCTTTCTGTGTCACTTCTTACAACTTCATGTGAGTATACAATTAAACAGATCATTTTCAAGTTAAAAAGAAAGAATGAAAGGAAGAAAGAAAGGCAGAAAGGAAGAGAAAAATTCTGTATAAAGGAATGTTTGCAGGGAGTAAAGGGAAGGGAAATGATGCAATTATCTTATTCTAAAAATTAATTAAATAATAAAGATGTTTGCATCATTATAAATGCAGGATGAGATCTCCCTGCATTTTTGGAGAAGGATCCAGAATAAGGAGGTTAAATGTGAGTCATCATTATAGCTCTTTGGTAGTGACATTTTCAGCCTGAAAGAGCCACAGCATATATTTCTCTCACACAGCTTCATTGAGGCACTTGGGTCATGACTCCAGGGAGGCTTTGCTTGTAAGAACTGGGGAAAGGCAGAGATGGGTGTGTACTCTGAGTCTCATGATGTTGTCATTAATTATAATACTTCACTGAATTTTGTTCATATTTTATAGAACATATATCACTTTCAAAAGACAAGAATCCTAAGACACTTGTAACATTTTCTATTGGTCATTCTTTCAAATCATTCTTAATCACTTTCAGGCAACAGAATAACAATGACCTTGTCAACTTTTATTTTGAAAAACCCTTCAAATTTTGGTTACTCACTTAATTTTAGTGTGAAGAACTTTTGTTTTTAAACCATAATATAACTATATTTTCTATACAAAGACTTGGTCTTATCATATTTGAATAAGAAAGCCTGAATTCATGCTTTTATCCTGGCAAATAAACCACTAAAATTTGAACCACGAAAGCACAGTGAATTACTTCTCTCCAAATGAGGCAGCTGCTAAGTTAGTTTTGAATTCAGTATTACATGTAAACCAAGGTGCAATCATGTCCAATATGGATTTTCAGCAAAGTAAATGTTCACCACTGAATCAAGATTCGGTTCCATTTTAGAAATGACATTGGAGAGAGAAAAGAAAATTGTCTCCAAATGAGCCTATTCTTGATACTGTTCTAATGAAAGGATGAAAGATACATCCTTCTACCTGAGATGAATACAATATATGACTATCAAGCCAATTATTGCTGCTGGAGGATTCTGTCAACAAAATAGCTGAGCAGGAAGCAGTGTGATGATTTCTCCTGTAAGCATAGAGGAAATGATGAGTAATTTAAGGTACAGAATTATTTCATTTAAGAGGCTCCATGACTTTGCACTCCTTGGCTAAAAGTGCTGAAAGGGAATGCAGAAATGATTAATGCCATCCACTAACGCTTAAAGAGATGGATAGTAAGAAGCCAATTTTCAGAGATGAAAATTCAGTTGATTACATTTTCATTAGAAGGGGATGCTGAATATAGTACTATAGCATTTGGTACTTCAGACACTTGAAATAACTTCTATTTAAAGTAAAATGATATATATATATATATATATATAATATTATATGTGTGTGTGTGTGTGTGTGTGTGTGTGTGTGTGTGTGTGTGTGTGTGTCTGTGTGTGTCTGTGTCTGTGTGTGTCTCTCTCTGTATGTGTATTTATGTATGTATATGTATTACTATAAGCCCCCAACACTGTGTGCGTGTTCGTTTGTGCGTGTGTTTGTGTGTAGCAGTATTTGATACTGTTATAACACTTTTTTCTCCTGCGTACCAGGGTCTACATAAATAAAGCAATGAGAAATTACAGATTCAAGAATTACAATACACCCATAAATTCTGGAAAAGGAGCAGTGAGAATCACATTCCATAAATCTAGAAACTTGGATTTTAATGATAAAACTCCTATTGTTTCTTAGTATGTTATTTCTCTGTCCTTTATGAATTCATTTCAAAATGAGTAAAATAAGCTCTGCTAAATGTTGATGATGTGGAAACCATACAATATATATTTTAAATTATTTACCAACTTTTCCAGAACATAATGAGTTCTATCTAACACTGATTTTCTGACAAATACTTCATTGTTTGACTTCCGTTCTGATGAAGTATATGAAAATGTAAAATTCTCTCAGGTGAATAATGCATATGGAAACTTAGCTAATATACTGTTGTGGATCATAATTTTTTAAACTGTGTAAAGATCATACATCTGACACAGATACTGATTGATAACTAGTCATAGATTCACACCACAGCTCTGGCCTGATGTGTAATACAAGGTTGCTGAATGATTTTACACAGAATAGGACACATTTCATAGAACAAGTGGGCATATCTTTCCATAGGTCCTGCTACTCTTTTCCTTTAACAGGAAAGAAGAGTGATATAATAGAAGCCTTGTGAATGGTTTTTCCAATGACTGTCATGTTAAAAACAGCACTAAAAACACCAGCTTTATTAGGGATAAATAAGGATAAGCCAGGGAAGATGACCTATCTTGTAGCAGAAACCTCATCTCTTTATTACTATAAGAATGTTAGTTGATGATCATGAAACAAAATTAGAATGCTGACTAATACTTTGTCTTGTTCATTCAAGAAGAAATGCTTAAAATAATGTGTGGAATAGATCTTCTACATTGCAAAAGTAAGAGAGAGAGAGAGAGAGAGAGAGAGAGAGAGAGAGAGAGAGAGAGAGAGCTAAATGCTGAAAACATTTTTTTCTGATTTTGTAAGATATTTTAGACCCACCTCTATGCCTGAAAATTTTTCAGATAGGAATATTTTTGACTGAGACTGAGGATGTGGCAGCAAATACAACAGGTGATTTTACCAGATTCTGAGAAGCTGATTTTCAAAGTTACCTGAAGCATGTTATAACCTATTTACTACTCATGGTACACCTCATTCTGGGCTTTTCATCCCTCTTGGTACATCTGATTAAAAATGAAGCATTATAGCAGCATAGCAGCAGTAAGGAGGATGCTACTGGACCCTGACTGTATTTAGGGCAGATAAACACAGGGATATGCACACAGGGCACACTCAAACTTCCATTATGCAGCTTGAAGTTACTCTAGTCAAACCTCTACTCTGAGAGACAACCAAACTTTGGTGTACCTTCTGGTGGCATAAAACCATATTCTAGCCCAGTCTACAATTAGGATTCTTGAATAGGTCCAGAATTGCAGGAGAAACTGCTGTTTGTGCAAACAAACTTCTAACTATGCATGGTGTGTACTATTGTGAAAGAACCACGTAGGGAATTTAAATTATGGCACATTTGTAGGGTCCTATACTCCATAACCAAACACATAAGTTAAACATATATGTGTGTTCATAGTCTCAATAATGCAGCATCTAACAAATTTTATCCAAATTGAAAAACTTTTTATGCAATATATTCTAGTCACATTTTCCCCTCCCCCAACTCCAAGTGCGGAATTCTTAAATTTAGTAAGTCATTTCTTCTGAATGATGAGTTTCCAGACTGATTTCCTTCATTTCTCATGCTGTTTTTGCTGTCCTATTTTTATGTGCCTAATTTCTTTCAACCGGCATATTATTTTCATCCCTAGGGAGGAAAACACACAAGCTAAAGAGTATCTGTGTGTGGTATCAGAAGACATGACAGAAATAAACAACATTTAAAATGTGTAAAGTGCCTTGAAGTGAAGCATAATTCTCAGGAAAGAGGATACATATATGTGTACAACTACTTTCCCATAGAGAACTTTCAGCGTATATAGCGTCTTATTTGCTTATTCCCGCCCTCCATAAAGGTTGTAAGTTACCTCATGAATACTCAGATATTTATCTTTTTTCTAGAAAAATATACAATTTCAAGATTCACTAAAAGAAGGGCTTATTATAAATTTCATCAACATTTAAATAAAAATGCTTGTCAGAGCTGGAGAGATGCCCATTTGTTAAGACCATGTACCACTTAGGCACAGAACCTAAGTTTTGTTCCCAGCACCCCTGTCAGGCAGCTCACAAATTCCTGTAACTTCAACTGCCAATAATCTGATGCCTTCTTCTGAACTATATATGTATCAGCACTCATTCCTACACACACAAACACCTATACAGATAGTAAAAAATACATCTTCAATAAAAGTATCTATTTCAACCTTCTCCAGTTTGCAAAAGAAAGTGGGAATGATGGTACTCATTACTCCAAGTTCAAACCCAATCATGTCTTTATTCTGGTAGCATGTTTTCCATAATTATTAAATACTTACTGAGAATCTGCAGCAGGGAAATACTACTTGAGGCAAAAGCTTTTTGAGATGGGCAAATTGATTTATAAACTTCAGGCCTTCCTACAGGGCTTCAGTTGCTAAGCTTGGCCAGAGAACTAGGCAGCAAGAAAAGGGGAAATAGATAACCAATAGGCAAGAGAGAAGGCTTGCACAGTTTCTAAGCTAATCTAAAGATTCTCTTATAGATGTTCAGAGTGCCTCAATTAATAAGACAGCAGCCCCTTCATTTCAATATTGCTCAAAAATACATAAGTAGTAGCTAAATTTTGAGAGAAGTTTTTGTGCTGCCTAATTCCTAAGCTGTTTAGGTTGAGAAATAAACTTTGCCTGTTCATTCATAAACCTCTACTGATGGAAATAGGAGGTCATGAAATGAAAGTCCTGCTTCATGCAGGTCATAGCAAGAACAGAAACACTGTGGCTCTGCACTCTCCCCTTACTGGAAGCCAAATTTTGTGGAAGGATATGATCCCTCTCTCACTGCAGAAGATAATACTCTCCCAAACGTGTCAATGACAAAATGTTTTCCTCAAGCTTCATAGCATAACTAGAGGGCCGCCAAAACTGTTTTAAGCATTCTTTGCTGGAGATAGCTAACTTAACCACATGTAACCGGTCCTGTGGGGAAGGGAGTATTACAATTTAACAGCATCCTGTGGAGTCTACGTTGGAGGAAAGAAAAAATGCATAAGATGCCTTCTTTGGAAACCACAACTCAAATAAGCTGCCTTTTAAAGCTCTTCAGTTGGTTTTCACATGGTTTGAATAGAACTAGATTTATTGCTTTGTTCTTGTTTGATTAATAGCTCTCTCTCTCTCTCTCTCTCTCTCTCTCTCTCTCTCTCTCTCTCTCTCTCTCCCCCTTTCTCCTGAGCAATGCTATCAGGAGCCCAAATGACTCAACAGCAAGAAATATTTCAAAGCTAAGAATAAGAAGAAGCCATAAAGAATTCAGCTTAATTGTCTTCACAAATCTAATCTGACTGTTCTCATAATGCCTTCTTCCCTGGGTGCCTCTGCTTCAGACCTTTTGTGTCATGAGAAGAACAATTAACACAGACTTTAGAGTGCAGGTTATATATTGGAAATGAGACTTTCCCATTCTTGCAGGAGCTCAGAGAAAACAAAATTAGATGTTGATGTAGAGATTTTCCCGCAATAACCAGGTATCATCACCTGTTATGAGCCAATTTGAAAGCTGATGTTTTTCTCTTGAGGTTTTATCACTAAAAATTGAGCCAAGATCATGACACTGAGGGGAAAAAAGAAGTGATTTTTTTCACTACTTGACTTTCAGCAATGGCTCAAATGACTGTTTTAATGAGCGTTTAAGGGAGGGACTGAAAGTAGCTGGGGGAAAGTAGACTAGGCAGATTTCCCCCAAGGGATTTAGAAAATAGCTTTGACTAAAGTGCATGCTGCAGAATAATAAGTCCTTAAAATGTTACTAAATTGAAAACAGAAAATGATTAGCTGTGTTTGGGAAAATGGACACTTAAGTAAAACAAAAAATCTCATTCTGCTTTATATTTCTTATAATATTAAAAAGAGAATTTGTTATCAATTTTCTTGACAGGGAAATATATAAAGTGGAAAATTCTGCATGATGTAACTGCTCCTTTACTGAACTTTTTGCTGGGTATTTAATGTGTAAAGGATTGTCACTGTCTACACTGCAAAAGAGCTAGCATTTTCCACACTGTGTGGGTGATGTAATATTTCTATTTCTTGAATTAAAATTTATCATTATTTCCCTTCATCTTCCTTCCTATAGTCTTCTAGCCTTTCCTATGTATCCCCTGCTCTCTCTCTCTCTCTCTCTCTCTCTCTCTCTCTCTCTCTCTCTCTATTTGTCTGTGTGTGTTTGTGTCTGTGTTTGTCTCTATGTGTATGTCTGTAAGCCTGTGTGTACAGGGGTTATTCACATATTTGTCTGTTTCTAAGGACTCAGTCATTGTTCTCCAGTAAGAATTCTCAAAAAATATGAAAGTTCAGTATGTCTACATAGTTAAAACAAATTATCGATTTTCAAGTAGCTCAAACATTCACATATGACAAATCTTGGAACTGAGAATATGGTGTCCACATTTCCACTCTCCAGCAGTTAACATAAACACTGTATCCCAGAAGTTATCTCAGAGCAAAAGCTGGAATCAGTTCCACCCAATAACCTTCACCATTTTACTAAAGAGAATAAGGATTACTATGTGTGTGTTGTAAGGAAAAAATGTTTCTAATACTTTTCTTTCCAATTATGACTACTTGTGTGCCACATTTAAAAAATAAATACTTGATAAAGATATAAATACTTCCCCAAATTGCTAACCTAGTAAATGAAAATATTTTCCAAGATATTTGAATTGTGCAGCATGAACAATAGGTTGAATTCTCAAAGACCAGTGTCAAAAGTAAGACTGTATTATATCTTACCATTCTATACAACATTTATGTATCTGTTGTGTGATGTATTACTCTTTTGGGTGGGCTACCATCCTGTTCCCAAATAAGTCACACAAGGAAGCTTATTCTTAGTTATAGATAACTGGCTTTATCTTGACTTCTTTCTTGACAACTTTTCTTAAATTATCCCATCTATCTTTGACCTCAGGGCTTTTTAAAAATCTTTTTCTATTCCTGTATACCTTTTCTTTCCTTCTTACTTCATGTCTGGCTGTGTGGCTGTGTGGCTGGTCCCTGAAGACCTCTTCCTTCCACTCTTATTCCCAAATCCCTTTTTCTTCCAGATTTCTCCTCATATTTATCCTCTATGTCTGCCAGCCACCTGCTTATTTCCCCTCCTGGCTCCCTATTGGTCTTTTAGGTCTTTATTAGACAATAACGTGTTTTAGGCAGGCTCAATGACACAGCTTCACAGAGTTAAACAAATGCAACATAAACAAAAGTAACATATTTTTAAAAAGTACTCACCAACATGTATCCAATTATTATTTGTTTTAGGGATACACAAGGTTCAAGATTACACAGTCTACATATGTTTCAAATTTAAGGTTCTATCTCTTAGTACCTTACCCGTTCTTTCTTCCACATTCATGTAAACCTTAGATTTTTTTCAAATACATGTGGGGCATGAGATCTTATCATAGAGAAATGCCATAGAAAATAAGAAAGGGCAGGAGTTCTCAACATTCCTAATGCTGTGACCTATTAATACAATTACTCATGTTGTGGTGACACCCAATCATATTTTTTTCTACTTCATAACTATAAGTTTGCTACTGTTAATATTCATGATGTAAATATTAGATATGGGGTATATAATATATGAGACACCTGTGAAAGAATTGTTCAACCAGCAAAAGGATTGGGCATCCCACAATTTGAGAATCACTGGGAGGGAGATGCTCTGAATTCCATCTTCTTGAGGTTAATTGGAAAGGAGTGGGTGTTGTGTGTAACTTATACATAGAAAACGTGACTTTCTGCAATAGCCATTGCACTTACTTGTTTTTTGAGCATTGTATTTGCTTTTGCTCTGCTCCATATTTCCAGAAGCAGATAGTAAAGACACTGTATATAGAATTTTGTTGTCTTACCACTTTTAAACAGAAGAGACCATCCTAAATTATATCAACTCTATATAACACTGATAGTTTGCAGTTTGCAGTCACCACATTAGCAAGTTGTTGTTTAATTAAGAATCTGAAATAATAAAATAAGAAAGAAAAAAGTACAGCCAGTTTAAGAATCCCCAAGGTGCAAGTCCAACTCTAAGTGCACAAAATCTAACAAATATATACCTTCCAATTGTGAACATACCAGCTTTTTATTTAAACAGTGAGTTTATACTACTGGTATTTTGATTGTTGTCTTATTCAACTGCCCCCTTTTCTTCCAACTTGCTCCTATTTATCTGAACAAATAAAAAATAGTGTCAGAAAGTCACTGTGGGAAAATAAAACATCATTGAATAGTACAAGAGGGTGAGCTGGTCCAGGGATAAAATAGTCCTTTTCAGAGCATGCCATTCTCACAGCTATCTTCTTTGGTATCTTGTAGAGAGCAGATAATATCCCAGCTTGCCATGGAGACAGAAAACTAAAAGGCCAAAACTGAGCCCTCAGAAAGGAGCTGTTTTATTGATTTTGTTTCCTGAAATCCCATTTCTTTGAAAATGGTGAAGTTGGAGTTCTAAGAAGAAAGATGCCTTCAGTTTTATGTCCACTTAACGTATAAACCTTGGGAAGGAAGTAGGCATTGTGATAAACATTCCTAAGAAAGTATATATGGCTACGGAGGCAGAGGCAGGCAGATCTCTGTGAGTTCGAGGCCAGCCTGGTCTCCAGAGTGAGTGCCAGGATAGGCTCCAAAGCTACATAGAGAAACTCTGTCTGGAAAAATCAAAAAAGAAAAGAAAGTATGCATGGATCCACATTGTAGTAGAGTCCAGAGGAGTAGAATCTCCCTGTCCTGATTTCATGGTAAGTTGCATGATTTTAAGAATACATTGATGGTTCTGTGAAGATGGCCCAGTCAATGAAGATCATGTCAAGCAAGCTCTAAGTTTTCATGTCCAGAATCTACCTAAAAGTCTGGGTGTGGTAGCTTTTTTATGCAGTTCTGGGGAGGTAAATACAGGATAATCCTTGAGGTTTACTGGCCAAACAATGTAGCTGAATTGGTGAAATCCAGGATCAGTAATCTGATCATTTTGCAAGACCAGAATACTGGTTAAAAGGAAGTTGGAATAAGATATGGACATTTGGACACTTGTATGCAGCAGATCAAACTTTTGTCTTACACCATATAAAATTAATCTCAAAATAAGAGGACAACTTAGGAGAAAAGTTCTTTAATATAGATCTTGTCCAGTGGCTACTCATATGAAACATCAAGCACAGCTACTCATATGCAATATCATAAGCACAGGAAATAAAAGCATGAAGCATAATAATAATAATAATAATAATAATAATAATAATAATAATAATAATAAATAAAATATTAAAGGTTTCTTCACAGGAGGCTAACAAGAATGATGGTTCAGTGGGTAAAAGTGGCTCCAAATTCAATGACCTGAGGAACTTGGGTGGTTGAAAGAAAGAAGCAAATCTCAAAAGATTGTCTTTTAAATGTGTACCAATGTTCTTGCCCAAACTCTATACAGTGACTAAATAATTATGAAAATTTCCATACAGCAATGTGTCACAAATAAAATGGTCATGCAGATATTGGGAGAAAATTTTACATTGCATTTTTCTGAAAGGAAGTTTAATTTCATAATATTTAAAAGCTCACAGACTACATATAAGTATCAAAGTACACATTAGTACCCCAGGACAAAATTAACAATGGATAAAGTACTTTCCCCAAGAAGACAAAACCAAAACAAAACATGAAGAAACCAAAAGCACCAGTTAAAATAAGCCAACAGGTACATAAAGAGATGATTAACTATTAAAGATTGCAAATAAAACTCACAGTGATATATCACTTCACAGAAGATGGTGACATAAAGAGGATAAGGAAAATTGAGGGAGAATGTTGGTGGACTTAAGATGAAGCACGGTGGTAGAGTGTCTGCCTGGCCTGCATGATGTCCTGGGTTTAATCTTAAATGCTGCAAAAGTCAAATGAAAAAGAAATTCAAAGAAAGAGAACAAGTATTAAAGAATGTATGCAGATGGAAGACCTTTCACATTTGCAGTGGAAAATAATATAGTTACATAATGGAAAAGAGTGTGTATATTTCTCAAAAGTTATGTGATCCCCAAATCACATTTCTAGATATGCATTCCCAATAAGGGAATTCAAGCTTTTAAAAATAAATCTATCCTCCTTCTCAGTGCAGTGAAGATACAAAAAACAAATAACTTGATAGTCCATGAATGGGTGAAAAGAAAAGAAAATATGCATGTGTATATATATGCATATAATATATAGTGTTTGTATTATTTTTATGGGAAATGGGATATTACTGAACACAAAAATGAGGAAAGTCTTCTATTTATAAAACTGTGAATGAGCATGGAAGAAATAATTTTAAGTATATTAAGTCAAATAAAGAAGTATAAATGTTTCCTGTCTCAATTAACATGTGAAAAAATTTAAAATGTATCACTAAAGTGGAACAATTATTTCCAAAGGGTGTGGGGATTGGTGGAAGGAATAATAATTTGTTATTTTTAGGATTGAAAATTTGGTGTTAACATCTAGGAGATAATGGTTATATTAATTTAATAGTGACAATTGCAATATATTTGAATATTAAATAGCATCATTTTATACATAGACTATGATATTTTATTTTTCAATTAAATTTTTAAAAGAAAAATAAAATTAATATTCACAGCAGGGTTAAAGAGTAGAAGGAAGAGGAAAATAAGGTGAAAGGATTAAAGCGGTCAAAGGAGTAAAGCAATGTTTCACAGGTGCCTTCAAATGTATAGACATATATCATGAATCAATGGGTATAGGACTCCTCCAGAAACAAAATATATTATGCCCAAAAAAATCCAAGACGATTCAGAGTTCTAGACCCATTTTAGATATATTACCTAGAGAAAATTAAGGTAACAAATGGGTCAGGATTTAAGCTCTAATTTGTTGGTATAATCATCAAAGCTAATATGTGGAGTCCTTTATGTGGATTATTACCCTATCAACTTTAAATTATCACACTGCTCACTTTGGATCAGAGGCTTTCATTCAGGGACCAGCAGAGGCACTATGCTGATTAAATATATGTATATTTACAATATTGTGTTTGTTAAAAAGAACAACAAAACCAAAAACTGCATAGTCGATGAAATCTGTGTTTTTGGTGATTGGCAAATTCTCAGAAAATTCAATAGTCTTGGTAAAAATCAAAGAAACTCTCAGCTCTCTGGGTTGTTATTAAATGCAGGGGTTTAATACTGTACAAAAATTGATTTGCCACTGCTATGGAAGCCAGGAAATCTAAAATCTCGAAGTGTCAAACACTTTGATCACATGGTATTTTTCTGAAGAAGATATTAACAATTGTCCAGCCATGCCAAATAAGGCACCAATGATAGAGCCCAGGAATAGTGCCACTCTGCTTGTTAACATGGCAGAGAAAGAACTTCTGTCTGTGGTGTTTGTGTATGTGTATGTGTCCACATGGCTATGTATGTAGACACACCAGAGTTAGTTGTTATATATTTTTTGATAGTGTCTCTAACTGTACCCTGATCTGACTCATTGGCCACACTTGCTTGCCAGACAGTCCTCAGGCTCCTCCTAGCTCTGCCACATGAAACTAGAATTATAAGCATGTGTTGACCATGTTGGGGCTCTTTAATCAATCCTCATGCATTTTCAGAAAGCACTCTAACCATTGATCCAGATCACTGGTCCTTATGACTCTTTATAAGACTATTATATCCTCTGTATGCATTATGGTGACTCTAAACTCATGGTCTACTTTTCTCCTAAATCCCCATTTCCAAATGCTATCCTATTTGGTTCTAGGACACTATTGCTCTTTCATTTTGGATAATTTATCGAAAGGAGTAAAAAGGGGTTAATTTTTATTGTGAATATATTCTTTGCGTCCCATTTTAATTCTTCTACATTCCACGTGTTTATTTATTGGTTTAGATCAACAGTAAGCATATTATTGACATGAATGAGTTTTGTCTTATTTGTTTGCTGTATTTACAAACACAGGTCCTTTATGAAATTAATTACTGAATTTATTTTTCTTCTGGGTATAAATCTCTCTAATATGGAGCTTCTGAATAACTAATACCACTGTGCAGATGGTCATCATAAGTAGTGTCTTATCTACATTACTATTAATGGAACTAATCATATTTTCTACCCAAATGATAAGCTCATTAAGTAAATGATGACTTCACTAATTGCATCTCTCCTTGGGTAAATTTCAACATGGATATTGATTCCACAATGGTGGGTTAGGTAAATGGTCATGGGGAGCCTTGACTTTAAACCATACATGTGCCTACTATTAATCTGATGAAACAGCATTTGCTTTAGTTATATCCATTTCTTAAGGATAAAATTCTAATTCATGACACATAGGAACTATTTAGTCAACTTCGCTAGAGAAATTTCTTAGAAAAGAGCATTAGTGAATAAACAAATGAAGTGCTATTCTAATATGAGTCATTGTGATCGTCTCCTTTGAGTAATGAATGCATTTGGAATGCATCAATAAATGAATAAACATTGAATGTTTGCAAACATCTTCCCTGTGTAACTTGACAAGTGTCTAGAGAGCAGCTATTGTGATGTTGATGATGCCTCAGCCTGTCATTTATCACCAACTAAGCAGGACTTCACGGTGATTCAACATCCTTAATTCTGTAAGACAAAGCATATTCGGGGGAAAATCATGTTTTCCTTAATTTAGTTTAAGCATAATTAAGTCATGTACCATAAGGTACTAGAAATAAATTCTTCATAATACAGATTAAATTCTGTCAGTTGACATACAATACATCACACTTCAAATTTTTCCAAATGTGGTAACAACCCCTGCCAGTGTCTTTGCTTGGTCCTTTATCCCATAAAAATTTCAGGTTACCTGAACTAATACATCTTTATCTTGAAAAATAATTTTGAGATGTGATTTAAGATTTTAAACATTTAATTTAATTTTATTTTAGGCTAGTTAATTTGGGCACTATTCAATAAATATACACACAATATGTTCAGATCCAACAAAATTTACTTCCTTTCTAAGGAGACATAAATACATACTATATAATTAATGTATATACAATATCTTGTTTTTCCTACTGCACTGCTGGAGGTTAAAGGGAAAATGTATTTTCTAGAAAGATAGTAATTGTATCAGTAAGATAAAGAAAAAAAAACCCAAACATTTATGTTAATAATTTTAAGCATTGAAATTTATGCTATATTTTTCTTAGTTTTTTATTTTGTTTTGCTATTTAAAGACTTGGTGATAATGAACCTGTTAGAGCACTAAAATGGCATTTTTGGTGCCTACAATGTCTAAGTAGGCACATAGTCACACAAACTAGAGACAACTCTTACCCTAGAGAGCAAATATACCAAAATGGTTTCCTTGAAACACCACAGATTTAATGTCAGAAAAGCAATCACCTGTAAATTCCAAGATTGTGTTATATTTGGAACTGGTAACATACCCGAGTAAGTCCATCGATCCGAGAGTCCTTGGAAACCCCAGCTCTGGTTTGAGTGATGGGAAAGGAAGACAGTATCAGAATTAGTAGAGCATGGACAGAGCTCCAATATCTCACTGATGTTCTTGGTTGATTTTATGATAGTTAATGTTGCAATTTTAGAAAACTGCAGAACTAGATAATTTTCTTTGATACCATCCCATTTTATCAAGCCTTTTCCCACTATCCTATGAACTTCTAATGGACTCCATTATTGGGTTAATCTCTCCACTGTTGTACAAAATGACAGAGTTGGGGCTGTTAGATGGCTCTCTGCATCCACCAAGCCTCTTATTCTCCTACAGGTCAGGCCATAATATCAGTAAAGGAAATTATAGGTTAATATTACATTTCGAACTTGCTGAGAGTCTACTTGGTGAGAACTTGTTGAAACTAAAAGTGAATTTGGAGACAAGAGTCCCACAAGAAATGTGCCCCAAATGTGAAGTCTTTTTAACTGATTTTCACGGAACAAAAGCAGCGAGAACACAGGGATGGATCAGAGAACTCAAGGTAATTACAAACTGAAAATTTCCCAGTATTGTGTATCCATAGAGAGTTTTCCATCCCAGATTAAGCACAGCACAACTGATTAGTTTAGCAAAGCTAAAAGGAACAATTACCCCTTCACTTTAATTGGGGAAACACCAGCTTAATAGAACATGTAAGCCTCAAAAAAAAAAAAGCCACAAGGACAAATATAAGCATAATAACTGATCATGTTAAATGCAAATGAGTATACTCACATATCCAAAGTTTTACCACATCCAGACTGGTCTTATTTCATTAAGATAGGCAGTGGAATAATTAGATCAAAACAAGATGATAAAACCATGAGCTGTAAATGGCCAAGAAGGGAGGAAGGTTTTCCCAAGGACTTCCTAATCAATAGATACAATTTAACATCCACTTTAAAACCTGTATGAAATTCAACTAATAGTCTTGTTCAGCATTACCTTGAGTCAGTTTCCTTCTTACTACTATAAAAATAATTCAATTAATAGGGATTGTAATCTCTGAATAAACTCCAGGATTCAAAGTTTGCAAAGCAGTTTCTAGCAGAACAAAGAAGACATGCATACTGCTGCATTATTTTTTAATGTTTATGGATAATGATTAGTAAATGGCCTATTCAAGGCCCATGATCAGCTCAGACAGAAGAATTAATAATTGGTACTTTGTAGGACAAATCTTTCTGTAGTCATTTGTGGGTTGTGAAGAAACTATAAGAAATTTTCACATCACAGACTTTTGCTTAGGGAGGAGCATATAATGAAGAAGTGTGTGGGAAAAATGATAAAGAATAAATTATTGGAGGAAAGGTTCTGTAAGAACAAAGCACAGAATAAACAGAATGCCTTGCTCATGAAGGTAGATCTCCAGTAAACATCCTTGATTTCTCAAACTCTAGTAAAGAGGCTGGAAAGATCTATCATAGATTAGATGGTTATTTTGGTTGGTTTAAACTTTAAAATGTGATTGATAACTGCATTAAAATTCACATGGCCAAGACCAATCTTAGAAAATCTTTCTCAAACATTTAAGGCCAAAGGTACTTTACACATGGCCCCTCCACAAAGAAAACACAAATCTCATTAGTAATAAATGACTAAATTTATCCCAACATTTGGCTTGGGCTTTATTTCACAGCTATATTTAGTACAAACTATTATGGAAACAGGGTTTAATCTTAACTAAACCAATAAATTTAAGAAAAATAACTTGTATGTATACTCACAGACCTAAGATCGTAAATTCACATGGCTAAATCTTGAACCAGTAACCTAATTTAAAGCTTGTTTATTGTGTTAGTGTGCATGATCGCTAGAGGACTGTGCATTTGGGGCACTGTTAAGACACCAAAATGGCCCAGTGGAATCATATTCACAGCACAAATGAAAGACTTTGAATCCTCTCACCAACCAGTTAAAATGTAGTAATACCAAGTTTCTTTTCTTCTTTAACCTTCCCTTTTTATTTCACTCAATGAACCAAAATATACCTAGTCTTCATTGGATATGAGCCCTATACCAGAAAATATGTCTACTTTCCTAATTTTTAACACCTAATGAATATTCAATGTCTGTTCTTTCTTCTTTAAAGATATTAATAGTGTTTTTAAAAATGTGAATTTCTAGATTTGCATGTTTTTATTTAAGGTTAAGGGTGTCATATTTTAAATAATCATCTTATTTTGCATCTTATTTATATGCACATTTAGAATCCTTTTTTTTTGGTAATTTTAATGTTTGAATTGGGTCCCAAGAACAGTGTTGATGTGCTATGTCTTCCATAGTGGAGGAAGTCTATGCTGTGTATTGCAAAGGTAAAGCATACTAGATAAGACTCATTCAGGCACAAATCATGGTACTTAAGACTACAAGGTCAGATAAGTCAGTTGAAAATATAGATATACTTAAAGAGAATTCTTCCTAATCCACTATATGATGGCAGTTGAGGAAATGCCAAAATATGTATAATATACTTACACGATGTAAAAGATAGAAAATTGGTACTTTTTTGAGTTTACTTATAACAGATAAATAATTGTGTAGTGTTTTTCAGAGGAAAAAAAAATTATCCATCTTTGATGGAAGTTGGTATAGACACAAGATGTCCTAAAGGGGGGGACTATTATTCTCTAGGGAAGCTGAGGAAGTAAACAACTCAGAAGCTCCAGAAAACTCCCAAAATTTATTAGATATAGTAGGTCCTTCCCTCCTCAAGCTTGTATGAGCAGTAAGGATTGCTGAGAGATAATCTCAGAAGAGCCAAATTGTCTGGAAGAGGCAGAGTTGAGTCAAGCTTCTTTAAAAGGCTTTCTCCAATTGATTGAGCTGGATGCACATCCTGTAGTGTGCACCAGGTTTCCAGGTTTTCAGAGTCATTAACAATAATAGAGTGGATATTCCTGTAAGCAACTCTAGAAAATACATTGGTTTACCAAGCCAGACTTTCTTGGTTTCCCTTCCAAGATACCAAGATACTTTTCCCTGTCCTGAACTGGGGAAAGTAGTATTTGTTCACATCTTCCCAGAAATAGGCATGTCATAAGACAGCATGTCATACCAGAGAGCTCTAGCAGAAGAAAAAAATTAAACTTTTCTAGTGTTTCACAGAAAATAAATAAAAAAGCTCCCAAATTAGATGTTATACAGAAAATGTGTTAAATGAAAGAATAGGGCTCAATGCTGATAAGACACAAGGTCGGTTGTTGGCAAATGAACACATTCAATGAAAATAATAAGTTAGTCCACACACATTTTGTGGCTTGAGTATGCCTTTCTTCCATCCAAGAACAACAGCATAATATTAACTAATCTACTGCTTTTGATAATATTATCAAACATGATAATACTATATCAAGAACATACTGTGTTTTCACTTCTATAATCTGTCCTACACTATATTACTGTCGTGCTTTGGGTCCCCCGTCTCTGATCTCTTCATTGATTCCTAACCTCTTTGAAAATATTTTGAAGATGACTAAATATGCTTTTGTCTATCTGGGATGGAGGTCTTTTATGTAGTTTTATATAGTCTAGCAGACTAAAATATCCACTTAAGTAGATATTTTTATAAACTGGTTACTGTCCAAATATTCACTCATCATCTGAGTGGAATGAGTAGGAAAATTCAGGAAGAAATGAAAATAAAAAATATCACACTAATGTCTTTGGATTCTATTGCTGTAAAGACACACTGTGACTAAAGAGCCAGTTGGGAAAGTGAAAAATTTATTATGCTTACACAGCATACCACAGCATTGTTATTTAATCACTCAAGGAAGTCAGGACAGGAACTCAAACAGGGCAGGATCCCAGAGGCAGGGGATGATGCAGAGACCATGAAGGGGAGCTGCTTACTGGCTTACTTCCCATGGCTTTCTCAGCTCACCTTATTATAGAACCCAGGACAATCAGCCCACAGATGGCGTCACCCACTGTGGGCTATGCCCTCTCACATTGATCACTAAATGAAAATACCTTTCAACTGGATCTCAAGGAGGCATTTCCTCAGCTGAGGCTCCTTTGTATGACGACTCTAGCTTTTGTAAAGAAGACACACAATACTAGCCAGTACACTCTAATTACTAGCAAAAATGATGGGTATGTCAACAAGTAATATATAAATATACATTAATTATTCTGTTTACTAAACTCTTAGTTCTCTTCTATTCAAAATGGAAATAAGATTTCTCTCCTACATAACTGTACTGATTAATAATGAGAACTGTAATTTTACAGTAGATATCTGGAGTGTAAAAACATGTTACTTATTTTCTCCTTAAATCTATCGTTCATCTTTTATACTTTCTATTTCTATTTTCATAATCACTTCATCCTGTCAATATTATCTCTTTTTGGGTAATGAGATTTTATCACACCCAGGAAGAGAATTTGAGACAGACAACAACAAAAGCAAATGCATGTTAATATTCTTGTGTATTTTACTTGTAGGAGCTTATGATATTTTTGTAGCACTGTTTCATCTATATCATTTATAAGTTTGCTTATTTAAATTTATTATATTAAGCATACCTAACAGTGGCTCCAATACCATCATTATCAACAAAAACAGAAGCAGCACCAGCAGCAGGACACCATTTGAATGACAGATTTTGTAGTAGTCATTAGAACTAGCAACCCTCTGGCTTTATGTAAGTTACTTGTTACAATCTTTATGAACTTGAAGCAAATGCAATTACTTCATTTAGGAGATATTTGGGGGGGGAATAATTTGAGAGTGAAAAGAGAGGAAGGAAGAGGAGGATATCTTTATGTCTAGTTGAATTGTGATTGAAGACTGAAAACAAATCATGTTTATCAAATGTCATTGCCATTAGATGAGAGTCATCTCTAAGGGCTATGAAAATATCCCCAAACTGGTTAGCTCAAGAATGTTGCTCAGAGACATTGTACTATAATTGAGAAGGTCAAGTGTTGAGCATGTGCAGGTATTAACAAGCTAGAATTGGAAATCATAACTCTACAAAGTTGGCATAATTTACTGCTGATATAAATGCAAAAAGAAATCCAAAAACACATTTTGATATGAAACTGGTAGTTAGGTAGGCAAATTTCTATCACTATAACAAATACTTAAGATAGCCTACATACAAAGAGTTAAGTTTCTTTTTGGCTATAGTTTCTGAAGCTGATGAATGACTCTGATCATATTACACATAAGGCATGGCAGTAGATTACCTGTGTAACAGATCAAAATCACCAAACCATGCCCAAACTTTGAGAAAAGGGGGAAATTAAGGGACCAGGTCCTCACAATCATTTTATGAAGCATGAACCTAGTGATCCAAAACCTTCCATTAGATGCCATTGCTACAAAGATCCATAAGCTCCCAACAGTGCTGCATTGGGTTCAAACATTTTGCATACCAGTCTCCATGAGAGTATTATTAGTTCCAAATGTCCATAGGTTCTATTGTTGCTGAGCTTAATAGCTCAATCTAACTATGTGTTGAATTATTAAAAAAAGAAACAAAAGAAAATTGATTCCTTGAGGAAAATGATTAAAAAGTAAATGCTGGAGCCTAAATTGAAATTTCTAAGCTGCATAACACATACACTGATGTCTACAAACTATCCCAAGTCAAAGGCATTCAGGAATCTGCAGTTGGGATATACAAAGTGACTATGCTTATGCCATATTTTGCTTATAAGTAAGTAGGATTACATAATTCAGTTGAAAGTTAGAAAATGGCTAAGCCTAGAGAATTTTAGCACTAGATGGGGCACTGACACTATATGTTTTTCATTTGAAGACATATTAGCAGTCTGGCTAGAGACAGCAAGTAGGCAAAGACAACTAGACTAGACAAATTCACAGAGTTATATCACATATAACTTCTCCAGATTTCTTTATAATCTGTGGAAGAGATTTTTGCTTAGTTACTCTTTTATTGATAGGAGGAGACACTACAAACAAAGCAATTTATAAAGTACAACACTTAGTTTGTGGCTTCCTTCCAATTTCAGAATGTTAGTTCCTGTCCAACAAGTCTGGGTGCATGGCACTGAAGCAGTTGGTTACAGTTTACCTCCTTATCTAGGAGCCTGAATAGAAGGACAGCATGGCTAGGCCTTGAAACCTTAAAACCCTGATCTCAGAGATAGTTCAGAAAAAGTTCCCAAGTGAACATTTATCTAAGCCAATGTCATAATGAAATTTATCTTACTCAACTACCTCATTCTGAAACCTGATTACTTGACAAACTCTGTTAACTTCCATGCAGTTAGTTATGTTGATAAGAATAGAACTCAAGCTGATAGACTCTACTAAACTAAAATGTCTGGAAAATGATAGTCAAACTTGAGTTGTTTCTTTATTAATAATTTCCAGGGTTTTATGTGTGCTTCATAAAGGAGGGAACTCCCTTTATGAAGGGAAATGATTAGCTATCTTCTGTTTTCCTTCTATTCCAAGAGGCTAGTAAGCTTCAAACCTCAAAAACATAGATAGAACTTCCCATTAAGGAATATCTGACTACTATATTTTTGCAAGTTTTGTCTACAGCCCTATGGAAGACAGTGCAATTAACCAATGATACCTGAACACCAAATTAGTGTTTGTTGAGTATTTATAGTGTTTAAGGCATTTTGTTAAGATTCTCTAATAGATGTTAAATGAGGCACAAAATAATTTTGCTCACTTTTACTTTTCAGTTTTATGTAAAGAATCTTGGAAACTGCCTTTCCCTTATAAAGAAGTAAAATACTCAACAAATAGGTATAAGGCTTCTAGACAGACAGGAGAATCAGGTGCATGGGGTACAGATTGGAATTTAGAAATAGGAAGAAAGGGTGGTGTGGGGAACATCTTATGGGAGATCTCAGAATTATGAGACATTATGGTAACCAGTGTTGGGTTAAAAATACCCTCATCATACCTTATATTATAAAAAGTGCAATATATACCATTCTGAAAGTTCAAAATGATATTCACTGGTATGTAACTTATACTTTCTCTTGGCTTGCCAACACTCTCATTATCAGGTTAAGAAGCAAATACCCTAGTCTTAATAATCTTGAACCCAGAAGAAAATAGTTAACAGCCCATATATGGCATCATTACTACTTTAATGATTTTGAGAGAAGCAGGAAGTCATCTATACTTCAAACCCTTTCAAGCAACTCAAAATGAAAGGAAGACAATAGTATTAGAGGTGCTAATTAGAATACACAGGAAAGTAATCATGACATTAGATTTACAATGGTTGTATTCTATGTCAGAAAAATATAAACAACAAAATAAAAAAGTTATGTTCAACATCTGCTAACACACTTCACGAATCACAAGTGGATGACAAATATTCAAAAAATAGAATGAAGTAGATATTTTTAATGAACACTTTATTAAGAAACGATGAATGACAAGTAAGGAAGTTGTTTGACATTGTCTTTAGGATCTCAGAAACTGAAACTGCCATGAGATGGAAAAACACACCCATGGAAAAAGCTTAAATTGTCAAGTTCTGTAAGTTATATCTCCTAATACAGTAAATCTTAGTCATACCTATAAAATCTACTACATGTGAATATTAAAATATAAACATAAATCTTGGAATTATATTAAAGCTTCTTGCCAGAAACACTCATTATTGAATAATAAATATACATTGCAGCCAACTATTAAAGGAAAAGCATTCATCTTGTACTGAAAATATAATTTTTACAGAATCCTTTGACAATATTGGATTCCCAATAATTCTTACCTTACCTTTCATCTTTTAGATAGCTAATAAAAAGTTGCAGTGTGAAATCAATCTGTGATATTGATCATAATGGAGAAGAAGTTTCACATTCTGAGTCTGCTCCTGCAAAAGGCAAGGAACCAGCAAACTGACAAAGTATTGTCCTAATCCATGAGGATGAAAGTCCGAGGGGCTCCCACCTTGGCACAGGACTTGATTTAGTGCTGAAGTACAATAGGTTCACTAACAATGATATATGGTAAGAACCCATGAAATTGATGTATTCTTAAATAGAAATAAAAGTGGGTAAAACTGGATTGACAATATCTAAATTCATATAATTAATACACAGGATATGCTTTTCGTAATCGTTATCTGATTCTTGATAATAATGTTCATCTGGAAAATTTCATGAATCTGGGTAAATGTGTACACATAATGTGACAACATTGTACCAAATTAGTACAGGTGGGGGACGTGCTTATATTCTACATTTACAGTACCCAGCAAAGCAAGGAGTCGTGGTGGAAGGGCACAAACACAGACAGAAAATAGACAGATTCCTAAAACTGAACTGCTTGACTTCACCAATTTGCATGTTCTACTTGACAAGCCCTGACTTTGTCTTTGAGCTAGTCTAAATTTTGTAGAAACATGCCCTGGAAACAAGTAGATGTTAAAGGAGCACTCCTGTCTGTAATAGAGAAAGTCTTATTCAGGCTGCTAATTATGCTTATTTATCCCATCCTGGTTTGTTTGCTTTGCTCTCTCTCAATGAAAGGCATCATACCATGATCTTTAAGTTCAGACATTCTTACAAAGCCTCCTACTGTGCAAAGCTTAGCTGAAAATCTCATATCGAAACCTATCCGGGGTGAAGCTAAAATATTATTAGTTCACCATTATTCAAAATAAAATTTACAATTGTCTTTGGATGATAACTGTTTTCCCCAAGAGCTCATTGCTGAATGTTTTCCTATGCTAACACATGCCAAACTGCCACTGTTAACTCAACTGTCTAATACTACAACTCACCTTAATCAGTGTTTAATGCCAGAGTTGTCATTTGCCAAGAAAACTGAAATAAATATCTAAGAAGCATTTCAATTGTGAAACTGTTTTTCAAGTGTGAGATCATTTCTTGTTATGAAAAGGCAAATGTATACCATATGTGTGTATTCCTTAAGACTTGTGAGATAATTGCTTCAATTTAACTGACAGTGTGAGAATGCATTTTGCACAGTTGTGAATGGTGTCAACAAAGAATGCTCTTGAATAACAGAAAAGTTACAAAGCAAACTTGGGAAGAAAAGAGCTAGCTTCTGCTGAAACCCCTTCTGCTAGAAGATGAATGAGATATTAGCTTCTTGGAAGTCTGTCCCCATGACTCAAATTGCATCCTTGATTTATTACAAAAACTAAGCAAATAAAATAGACATACATACAATGCACCACTACTCACAGCAAAACAAAAGAAACAAGCAAAACAATAAGATAGAGTAAGACTCCAGATACTCAAAGAAATACACAATATCAAAATACTGCTCTAAATTTATATTCATGCTGGCATTTTTGAAAGTCTACAGATGTCACAAGGATAAGAAGTTGTGTGATCACTGGAGATGAAATATTTATTTGAAAATTAAAATTTTCCCATCTCTGATATCCACTAAGTGTCATGACATTGAATGCAAGTTATGGTTGTGTTTTATTTTATCAAATTATGGTTTGGGGTCTAGAGAAATAGCTCAGAGGAAAAGAGTGTGGGTTGTGTAAGCTTGTGGACCTTAGTTCAGACCTTAGCACCAAGCTCAATGCTGGGCATGGTTCACATAGGCCATATTCCCAGGATGTAGGGGAAAGAGACAGGATTGTAGGATGTGCTGGCTGCCAACCTAGCTGTAGATTTTGTTTCAAGGCAATAAGGTGAATAGACATAGAACAAGACACCATACCCCATATCGTCCACTGGCCTCAGCATGCACATGGTCATATAAACCTACATATGTCTGGCACATACACATATATTATACTTTTCTGTTTTATTAAATTGGATATAGTATTATATTTTCTGAGGACTTTTGTGGAAATTAAATGTGTTCCTCTAAGCAAAACAATAATTACTGTTATGAGCTCAGGATAAAAACATTAGAGGTTCTAATAATCATTGTGAACACAACTACATACCCAGTTCCTTCTAGCAATAAAATACTATATCTCTTTCTTCATCTATTGAATTAACTTCATGTCATGTTGATATCCTTTAAGTGTTATTATAAATCATTGGACAGAAAAATATTTTATCCCAGCATACAACATAAATATGCATTTGGAAAAAACATTTATTTTCTTTAATCAAATGTAAAGATATTTTTTCATGTGAAGACATTGACAGATTTCAATATTAACTGAATTATATTTATACTATATTATTTACCTGAGCTGGTGCTAGCAGCAGATTTTGCCTGGAGTAATTGTTCAGATCAGTGGTCTGTGGCAAAGGACAGAAGAAATTAGACTTTTAAGACTTTTAATTAATACAGAGTAGAAGCCAGAGAGATATAACTGTTGGAGCATCTGCTAAACTATAAATCTCTGTGCAGAAATGATTCTTTGTTTGATTGTAATTCAATATTTGGAAATAATCAGACACAACATGAAGTTCATTGCAAAAAATTTTATTTAACGTAGAATGTAAACCTACAGTGCATCGATCTATGCCAAGTTGAATTTTATCATCATAGAATGAAAGGAGGCTAAACATATTTTATTAAATACATGTATTTATTGCTCAAATTTCTGCTCAGTTGATAATATTTGACATCTCTGGAAATATATTAAAACTTAACCCTACTGAAAGAATGAGAAAAGTAACTTGCATGTACGAATGTATTTGTAATGTATATGAATATCACATCATGCCAGGACAGGTGGAAGTGTCTTAGAATCCCACTACTGGAAAGGGAGTGGATCTGGAGTGGAGTGTAGGTGGGGAGGATCTTGGAGGAGTAGAGGAGGGGAAAATATAGTAAGTATACATTGTATAAGAAAAGAATCTATTTTCAATAAAATGGAAAGAAAGAAGAGAAGAGAAGAGAAGAAAAAAGAACAGAATCCCAGTGCTGGGTAGGTTATGGCAAGAGAAAAATAGTTTCAATTCTCTTCCAGGGCACAGAGAAAATTGAAGTTTAACCTAGGAAACTCAGCAAGATCATCTCTTAAAATTAAAAGTTAAAATAGGGAAAACAGGACAGAGAGTTGGGATTTAGCTCAGAGGTAGAGCATGTGAGTCCCCTGTTCTAAACCCTAGAACATTAAAAGAAAGAAAAACAAAATTCTTGTTATATTACAGTTTCTTGACAAAAGAAAGAGAAGCCCAAACAGTAGTATCATTAGGGAAAATACAGTGGATTCATTCAGGATGATTAATGAATGCCCAGAGTCTGAGGCAGGGGTAGACAATGACTGAATGGGTACCAATCAGAAGATTTTCACTCCCTTGACTCTCATGACCCATACAAGCCCTTATCTTCCCAAGTGTAAATTAAGTTGGGTCAGTAAGATCAATAAAAGGGGAAATGATTGCCAAGGAAGCCCACAGACCTGTATTTGGTACATCTTCCATAAAGATAGAAGAGAGACTCCTCTTGGCTTCATCTGACATTGTTATTATAATTTTACCCTCCTCACTTCTGTATTCACCTTTCTCCTCACTAAAGATATCCCTTTTACCATTCCACTATCAGATCACCTGTAGTAAGTATCCTGCTATTGTCCTCTCTATTACTCCCAAACAATATCCTAGCAAAGCTTCCATTTACTTTTTGTTTCTGCAGTTATTCCAGTCTATGTATCACATATGAAGATTTGGAGCTAGGAGCCTCCAATGAGATAGACCATGCAATGTTTTCCCTTCTGACCTCACTTAATGTGATCTTTTCTAGTTATATCCATTTAGTTGCAAAGTTGATGATTTTTTTTTTCTTTAAGCTGTATGGTATTCCACAGTGTATATGTACAGTATTTTGTTATCCATTTGTAGGTTGAAGGACATTTGCCCTATAATTTTCCTGTCTACTATGACTACAGAAGCAGTGAACATGGATGAGCAAGTGTCTGTGGAGTAGAATCTCCAGTCCTTTGGGCATATGCCAAAGATTGCTATAGCTGGGTCACATAGTAGATTTATTTTTATTTTTTTTGAGAATTCTCCATACTGATTTCCACTTTTTAATCATGGCAATAGTGAATGAAGGGTTCCCATTTCTCCACATTACCTCCAGCATTTGTTGCCAGTTGTTTTCTTTATCTTTGACATTTTAATGGAATGTGATGAAATCACAAAGGTTTTTGCTTTCTTGGCTTGTTATGTTTCCCTAATAGGTTGGTACATTGAACTTATTTTGAGGTATTTCTTAGCTCTTATACTCTTCTTTTAAGAACTCTGTGTTCAGGTTCCAAATCAAGGAAACTTCCATTTGCAACAGATTGATACCACAAAAGAAAACCATGACTAATGAAAATTCAAAGTTGTGAATCCCAGACATAGCAGATACATCTCTAAAATGCTGCAGGACCTAGAGTTGAGGGAACATTGATGAAAGTGTGGCAAATATTGCAAATCCAGATCAAGGGTTTTACTGTGAGATTTGTCTTCTAGGAATGTCAGAGCCTACACAATAATGTTTTACCCACATGACTTCGCAAATATGATCTGAACAAGAACAATAACAGACATGCCAATGAGAACAGAGGAAAGCACATGAGGCCCTCAACTGCAAAAATTATTACAGCAACCAAGGAATTCAAAGAACTAGAGACTCTTTCCCAGTGAAGAGTACACCATTATTGGCTATCCAATATCAAATTGTCAGCCCTGACAACACATATACAGGGACCACACAGACTTAGTATGTTAAAGTGTGTGTGTGTGTGTGTGTGTGTGTGTGTGTGTGTGTGTGTGTGTATAATACATATATATATATATATATATATATATATATACATATATGTAAGTGAATACAATGAGAAAGATAGTTTATAGGGGAGGTGTTACAGAGAAGAAAGCAAAGGTAGAAATGTTGTAATTTTAGTATAATAACAAAGAGAGAGAGAAAAGAACTATACAAGGTTGTTTCCTGACCTATACACGAACAGGCACATGTACAGTACACACATGAACACACAATTAATATTGTATCTTTATATATAACCAGTAGATTAGGGCTGGAGACACAGCTAGGAAGTTGGGAGCATCCCCTACTCTTCCAGAGGTTATGGGCTAGGTTCACAGCAACTACATTGTAGCTCACAGCTCTGGTGCCTCTTCTGGCAGGCAGGTAGAACAGTGTATATATAATGAATAAATAAATAAATAAAAAAAACAAGAGTAGATTAGCCAAGAGTCAGTTTTCGCTTGCATCACCAGCAGATGTGAGACATGCTATCTTAGGTGGAAGGCACACTTCATTGTGTTCTACTCAGTGAAATGTGAAGATCACCTTAGCCAAGACACATCCTCATTACTTAGACCTCAAAATCCTTTAGTTAGATTTATACTACTCATTTTAATACTCAGAAGTAATTTTGCTTTACTTTTTTAAGAAATTATAAACTCACATAGAAAATGCAGTTTTGTTATTCTTCTTTAACCTTCAATGAATTATACAGTTGACAAGTACCAATCACTGCATCAGTTTTACAGAAAGTAATTAGTGACATTTCAACTACAAACACAATTTTCAGTTATTCTTTCCCATTAAAGAGTGGCTCTATCATCAGAAACACATAAGTTGTCACAGTGGAGTTGGAAGAAATGACATAGTTTTAATGGAAAACAAAAAATCATATTTTTAGAAGCAGTAGAGATAGCCTAGTAAAAGAATGTACTATATGGGAAAGTCATGATAAAAATGGAGTTCTGATGTCTAATGATGGAGCTGAATGGTATATACTAGACTAGGGTTGTGTGCACCATATTTAGTCTCCTGTACTGATAAGACCATCTGAGAAATGAAAATATCACCTCAAATATAAATAGTAACACAATACACAAACATAAGAATTTATTAAAGAAATCACTCAAATTTGCACAAAAACAATCAGGGTCCTACATCAAGAATTATGCATAAAGTTTTCATTAAGGTAAGATTTACAATAAAATGTCAGAAGCAATTTAAATGATTAACTCTAGTTTAGAACCATATACGTGGACAAACAGGCACTGATACAAACATTTAATGAGATTAAATCATGCACAAATTGCTACGCCCACGGCGGTCACGCCTGTGTAGCAGAAGATGCCACTAAGGCGGGTTAAGGCCGCTGGGTTGGGGTCTGTGCTCCCCTGAGATGAGCCCCAGGCGGTTCCCTGGTGATCATGATGCCCGATGAGTCAACTCGAAGCAGCTGTCATTGGTGCCACTGCAGCCTCTTCTTCCTTGTCTTTTTGTTCTGTGTATTTCTTGTGTCTTGCCAGCAAACTACACTGATGTTAAAGGAACATCTGAGGACATGCTAAACTCTGTCCCACCGTTTATCAAAGCCTTTGCTGAAGTGGCCAGTTTAGGGAATAGATGGGTGAATCATGAGGAAAAAGACAACTTTAGAAAGACTTGCCTTTCTTAAAAAGAATAGCTAGATCTAGAAAGCCCTGGTGTAGATGGGATAAAGAAGAGAGGAAAGAAGTATTAGAAAGCATGAAGCCAGCATTAAAATACTGGGTGACTTTATAGAAAGGATTTGATAGATTTCATGATGTAGAAGAACTTTATGAGGCTTATTTTACAGGAGACTTAGACTCTGAGACCTAAAGATATCTAGGGCCACAAAATCAGGAAATGGGTAGAGACGTGGTTGATGGTATGAGACAGATTTTGGAGAACTCTTAGATCATGTCCTTGGGCAATGACCACAATCTGAAGCTGAGAATAGATCATCTATAAACAATTTTGCTGTTCTTTTTCTTTCTGTTGTATGATCTGGTGATGTAGCCCCCTTGCCAAGTTCCCTGATCCCACTTGCCAAGTTCCCTGATCCCCCTTGCCAAGTTCCCTGATTGTAACAGTATATAAGCATTGCTTGAGAAGAAGTAAAGTTGCAGCAGCATATTCAACTACATTGAGTGTGTCTGTCTGTCATTTCCTCGCCGATTCCTGATTTCTCCTAGAGCCTTCTCCCTTGTTCCCCTCGGTCGGTGGTCTCCACGAGAGGCGGTCCGTGGCAACAAATGATGTCATGCAAGCTAATAGAATTGCCATTAATATAGAACAATAAAAATATCTATTAGTAGTAGTCTTCACCAGGATTTTAGATTATGTGGCAACAAATGGTATTATTATTAGCTTTTCTTCATTTTCTAAACTGCAAATAATTTATTAAATTGCATTTACACGGACTAATCTAATATATGTAATAACAGTAAAATACCATTTATTAACCTTCAGACTCTTATTATTGAGAAGTATTCAAAATAAACAATTTTTATATGTCTGAGAAGGTAGTTAACTATGTCATCTATTCAGTTGAAGTACATTTATTGAGCACCTTTTATGTACTAGCTGTTGTACTCAGGACAGTGAGTCCTAAGTGGATAGCATCCTTAGGTATGTTTTACTTTACAGAAATATCAACTCATCACCAAAGAAACCTGTCTTTTCTCTCATAGAACTTATGTTCTAGGAAGGAAGCAAGCAAAAGAAAAAAAATCATACCAAAAATATGTGACTTGAAACAGGCACCTTGAAGGAAGTAGAGCTTAATAATAAACAATAACTGTTGGAAACTCAAGGAGGTCTTAAGGGGAAAAGGTAACATTTTATTTAAGAAATTAGATTACAAAGTCACATACAAGAAGTTCTGGAAAAGACCGGGGAGAGGAGAGGTAAAGAAGAGAAGGGAGGACAGGATATGACCAGAAAGGAGGAGAGGGGAGAGGAGAGGAAGCACTTACTAACTATCTGAATCACAGAAAAGCATCAATATAACACCTACACCAAAAAAAAGAAAAAGACAATTGCATAGGGAGGAAAGGCATTTGGAAATTTGAGTGACATTGTAGCTGATGCAGGAAGGGTATTGAACTTGTATCCTAATTAATAAAATTTCTTTGTTATTTTTTTTAAGCTGGAATGAATAAGATCCCTCACAGGACATCATTGTGGCTGTCTGGAATACATGGATAAGTGGGAAATGCTGGGGAATTACTGTTTGACCCCTATGACATTATCAAATCCAGCTGTCAGTCATGGGTCGGCATCTTTGTGCTCCTCCTAAAAAAATAAAAAAATAAATAAAAAAACTCTACCAGAAGGTACAGTGAGAAAAACAGAGGCCTAAGATGTGTCTTGTTGAGAGTTGAGAACACAGAATACTCAGAGGGAAATTCCAGGTCACATGCTGCACTTGTCTGAAAATAAATCAACACGATTGTATTTATAACTGATCCCATTAGTGATATTAAGCAGTAAGGGCATGGGGGACCAGAGAAGACTGAACAGACATCAATGTTTTCACTTTGATGTTTATAATAACTTACTTGATAATAGTATCAGATGGAATCATTATTGTTGTTACTGATACTGCAGATGATAGAGAAGCAATTCTTTTCTGTATTAACTTTCTTTTCTTTTCTGTTTTATTTAAATTAGAAACAATCTTATTTTAAATATCAATCCCAGTTCCCTCTCCCTCCCATCCTACCATGCCCCTGCCCCCATCCTATTCCCCATTCTGCTCCACAGGGAGAGTGAGGCCTTCCATGGAGGATCTTCAATATCTGTAACATCAGTTGGGGCATGGCCTAGGCCCTTCCCATATATCTGGGCTAAGAAAGTATCCAAAAGTCCATTTGTGCACTAGGGATAAATACTGTTCCACTACCAGAGGTCCCATAGATTAACCAGACCTCCACACTGACACCCAAGTTCAGGGGGCCTGTTTCTGTCCTATGCTGTTTTCCCAGCTGTCAGTCTGGAGTCCGTGTGAGCTCCCACTTGCTCAGATCACCTGTTTCTGTGGGTTTACTCAGCCTGTTTTTTATCTCTTTGTTAATCACAACTCTCTCTTTAAAACTGGATTCCAGGATTTCGGCTCAGTACTTAGCTGTGGGTCTCTGCTTCTTCTTCCATCAGCTACTGGATGAACGGTCTAGAATGTCAATTAAGGTAGTCATCAAGCTCATTATAGGGGCAGGGCATTTAAGGTAGCCTCTCCACTATTGTTGAGATGCTTAGTTGGGGTCATCCTTGTAGATCTCTGGACTTTTCCTAAGTGCCAGATTTTCTTTAAACCTATAATGGCTCCCTCTTATAAGGTATCTCTTTTCTTGCTTTCCTCTATTTTTCCCCTTACTAAATTTCCTGCTCCCTCATGTCCTCCTCCTCACTCCTCTTCTCTCCTTCCTTTTCTCCTAACTCTCCCCCACTCCTTGCTCCCAATTTGCTCAGTAGAACTTGTCCCTATCCCCTTAGAACCAGACTCATTCCAGCCTGTGTAATGAAATACTGGCGAGAAGCTGCCATGCACTAATCTTTTAAATCACATTGCAAAATCTAAGAGTCTGGAGACTGTATTCTAACATCCTCATCACAAGCTCTCCTCAGGTGGCTTGATACTGAGGCAGATGTGGGAAGTTCTCTCTCTTCCATACCACATAACACACTGTCTTGAAGCAAAGCACTCATGTACCTGCAATTTTGTGTATGCATGTGGTTTGGGGAGGCAGTTCAGAACGAGTGCTTCATCAAGAAATACCACATTAAAAAATAAGACATACTTTTTGATTCCTTATTCATGACTTTTGACTCATCTTAATTCAGAATTTAGATAATTATCTTTATTACAAAATAGGTGAAGGTATTCTTGTCCAAGAAATGATTCAAAATCTTAAGAACAAATGCAATTTCCTTTGAAATTTCCCTATCTGATTTTTAAGGAAAAGTTGGAATCTTATTTAAAGCAAACGTTTTATTAAAATTACATTCAGTAAGAGGAAAAAATGCAGCACTCTGAAAGTCAACATAATCTAGGTCATGACACACTAGAGAAATCAAATTATTTCCTGTTTGATATATTGTGCTTTTTTTTCAGTCTAAGTAGTTGGGTTTTGAATGGATGTTCAGCTGTTCAAGTAGATAAAGCACTGCTTTAATGCAGGGCATTAGAGACGACAGAGAGCTTCGGTTCCTGGAACCAGCCATCAAGGGAAGCAGTATATGAGGATCAAAGATTGTTCTTACCTTGGGATTCTTTGATGCTAACATCTTTGCATGTCCTTGGTGAATCACTTGCACCTTCTCAGTCATTTCAACATGTAAGAGGGAAAGGGAAGAGCACAGGCATTCATTTCATGTCATTTGTATACAAACCCTACTGAAGGCTTTCTAGGTGATAGATCACTAAACTTCTGCAAAAATGCAGTAAGACGTAACTATATTCTAATAATCTTTCATACAATGATATTGAGTCTTAATGTCAATAAATGATTTAGCCAAGGTCATGTAAAACACAAGAAAAAGTCCACTTGATTCTAATTGCCTGTCTTATGTTATTCTCTGCTATTTTGTGTTATCTTGCACAATGAATTTCTATTCCTAGAGAATTAAATAAAAATCCTTCCTATTAAGTTTGAATGCTGCTCAGGTCACAGAAAGGACAAATACATACACTGTTTATGATTCTACTTAGCTGTGTACTCACCATATTGCAGTAGGGCATCAAAGGGACTTTTGTAAGGAGAAGAAGAATCCTGAAGACTGTGCACAAGGATTATACACAAGGCAGGAAACTATTTTCATCCCCCTAGAAGCTCTAATCCATAGATTTACATGTCCTGGAAAAATGTGCCAAGAAATTAATGGTGAAAAGTAGCTGACAGTGACACTAGGATGAACCAACAATGTCTAAGAAGAGTCAGGTGGATGGAATGAAGGCATTTGTTTTGATTGTTGCCAGATATTTCCATACCAGCAATATAGTTCTTGTTGAATTGATTCAACCTTATTGCAATAGCCTCGAAAAGGCATTGATACCTACTTCTAAACGTCTTGAGAAATATTAAGTTTGTTCTGGAGCTTTTAGTTATCAGTTACTCCCAGCACAGTTATGGTACTGATTACGAGGTCGAGTATAGCTAGAGCTAGAGGATGTATATGTCTCCTCTTGTCTTCAGGGACCTGCCCAGGAGTGGCTGTAGGTTGTATGGCTGCCATCCTTCAGTTTCTTCATCATCCCAATAGTACTGCAGTTGATCCTAGTTTAGAATGTGTTTTACCTCTTCAATCCTCTCATAATACCAAATATGGTTGCTTGTAGAATCGCACACAAGTTTCAGAGTGATTTGTTGACCAAATGAATTACTTCTGATCTGTGTTGTCCCAAATCTCTAATACAAAGTGATAAACCATTGAGATGTTGAACTAATTGCCCAATGAATTCTGTGTTTATTTCATCATAATAGCTTCTATATTTATTCTTAATTTCAGGCACAGGTCTCCGAAGTATAACTCAAAAAAACATTTATCTTCCACTCTTGAATTGTTTTTATTTCCCTCAGTAAGATAAAACCCACATCAACTAGCTGAAGAATATTTTGGAGGTCCATTACTGTGTATTAAATAACAGTCTGTTTTTATTGTATTCTCAGGCCTGATATATAACAATATATAAATAATAAAAAATTAGCATTTAGCATTAGCACATTACACATGTGCTAATGAATTAATTATGAACAATATTATATCCCATCAGCTTTGTGAAAGTTAGTTCTCAGTTGTCATGCTCTGGATCCCTCTCTCAGTGTACTCTGCCTTGGTACTCCATCAATACAGCTGCAAGCAGTTCCATTTCATACTGCATTTGTTTACACTGCCTTTCTTCACATACACAGGCTTTTCTCAGCAAAGCACGTGCTAATTTGTTTTCTTTACTTTTATGCCAGTAAAAACATAGGCTCTCTAAGGACAGCCAGCCTCTTGGTTATTCTGCCAACTGACTCTTTAGCAGGGAGGGGAATTCCAGATACATACACTGAATTAAACAATAACCAACATAAAAACTATTTACTTTGCAATCAGGAAGTTGACGTTGTTTGTTCCGAAGCATGAGCTGGAAAACTCTAACTAGGAATTTTGCAGCTTGGTGGCTGATTTCTTTTTTATGTCTTCTTTATGTTTTCCATGGAATTTGACAGTAGTCTAAGAGGAATGTAACAAAGACTGTAACAAAACTACAGAATTTAGTTTTTCTAGGGTAAAAGACCCTGGTAAAGTTGCTATGATTAAGCAACTAATGTACAAATGCTTTTGCTTGTTGAGCCATCTCAGTGACACTAAAAATGATTTTGAAAAGAAAATAAATAACTATTCCCTCAACATGTAGCCTCTAGCCATGTACTACTGTCTGATGACAAACTGGTCTTCCTTAACCCAAGACAATATACTGCTTTGTTGCCATCTCTATAAATGTATCATCTTGAGAATGTTACAGTTTAATCATATTTTACATGTACTATGAAGATTGGTTATTTTCAACTAGCATAATTTCTGGAAATTTATCTAAAGATATTGGACCGATAGTCTATTCCTTTGAATTGTTCAGTGGTGTTTCATAATTTATTAAGAGTGTCACTACATAAATCTGTTTCCAAGATTTATGCTGCATCTTTCAAAAACATGTAGAAATATTTGTGTTGTTATCACTTTAACATATTAAACTGTCACTGCTGTTGGCAAGAACACTCTATATCCTATTAAATTTAGAGCCTAACTTTTTTCCGTTGCCTCAATATCCCCATCGGCAAGATATGATCACACTGTCTCAGCAGCTAGATGTAACACCATGAGAAGCCCACAAGTTTCCTGTTGTACATTTCCAGACAGCTATAACCTGGAATCCTAGAGACCTCCCCTTCCTCTCTACATCCCTCCCTTGTACTCTCCTCTTCATTTCTGTCCCACCCATCAGCTACTCAGTTTTTGGATTGAATCTATTCCCTGACAGCTCTTTCCATGTGGCTTCTAAATAGAATGCTCCACTTCCCTCTCTAGGAGGACCAGAGGATAATTGCCTCTTTCAAGTAGTTTATTTCTGCAGCCATGTTGGGAGTGTCTTTAAACACATCATAAGAAGAACTTGCTCCTAACTACAATGCAGGAGCTTTAGACAGTTATACAGTTTCCCAAAATGTTCACTAAATTTTATCTCTGCTAATTGCCTACAGAATACCTTGATTCTTTATGACCACTCTAGGATAGTGGACATGGGCTCTTTTACACTTCCCAAAGGTGACACACTATCTAAACTATTGGGGCAGTTTTACCCATGTAAAGCCTTGTTGTGGAATATTACTTTAACATATGTGACTTTTGTTTGTGCTGTGTTTGTTTAACTCTGTTCAGCTGTGTTACTGTGTGCTTGTCTAAAACTCCTGGTGGTGCTAACAAAAAGATGAATGAACAATAGCAAGGCAGGAGCAATATCAAGGATAGGTGGGGATTTGCAGGCAGCGAGTATAAATAGAAGGAGAAATGAGGAAAGGAGGGTAATCAGAGAACAAGGAGAGGAGGAAGACAAGGCCCAGCCACCCAGCCACCCAACCACCCTACCCCCAGCCAGCCATGGAGTAATAAGAAAGGTAAGAAATACAGAAATGAGAAAGATAAGAGCCCCAAAGAAAAAGATAGATGGTTTACTTTAAGAAAAGCTGATTAGAAACAAGCCATGCTAAGGCTGGCACTAATAATGAAGAATAAGCCTCCTTGTGTGATCTTCTTGGGAGCTGGATGGCAGCCCCCCCAAAAGAGCTAAAACAGTAATAAGAGCAAACCATCATATAAAACAGCCTTTTGGGTTTCTTTTCTGTTTATTTCTTGTCTGTGGCAATGAAATATTCTGAAAATATACATTATAAGAGAAGGGAACTTTTACTAAATATCAAAACAATGTTAATAATACACCTGAAGTCACTTAAGACTTAAAAATCCATAAAGTAGAGAATTCAAATCTGGACCTTCTTTTGGATAAATCACTCCAAATAGAAGCTTTTATTTTATTTCTCCCCTTAATGATACCAATGCACTATTAGTGACTAGGGTTAATTACTAATGCATATATTCTGCACACGGGAATAGGCTACCATCTAAGTTGGATCCTTGCCCCATATGCCTTCCCTTTCTGTCCAGTTTCATGAGTCTGAAACTGTGTTTCATATATATCTGTATTTGGCACTGTCTGTTCTGTGTTTGTTTGTGAATGATGTCAATTTGCATGTGTTATGTCTCTAAATTTAACCATGGGTGTATGATGAACTACTGAATTTTCTTTTTAGAAAATTTTCTCAAAGGTTTTATTGAAATATTAACAAGAAAATCATTATAAACTCAAATTAGAAGACAATATACAAAACATGGAACTATTTAATTTATTCCATTGTTTTATCATACTGTGGCATGCTTGGAGAAACATTTGATGACTGGCAACAGACTAATAAAGAATAAAACAAATACCTTGTTGTTGGAATTAGAAATACATTTAAGTTTCTATTAATGAGCTATTTGAGGGGCCAGAGAACAATTTCTAGGACCTTTCTTAGCAAACAAGTTGACTACCTTGAATTCCACAGAAGGCTTTAATGTAGACGCTCAGTACTTACTTAAAGACCTAATAACAAACAACAACGAGCATGTAAACCTTAGAATTGTTGACAGTTTTGTAGTATCTAATTAACTATGTAATACACTAAATGTTTGTCACTGTTTCCCAAAATTCACATTTGCCCCCAAGCATAATAATATTAAAAAGTGAAATCCAAGAGTGGTGAATAGGTCATCACAAGTGTTTTGGGATTTTAGTTCTAGAGGACAGAATAGGAGACTTCTTCGGATATTCCCATCACAATGATTTTTAACTCATTCTTCAATTCTTGTTTGAATGTAGAGAAGACCATGAGACAGAAAATGTGGGCAAATGGACTAAGTGCAGCCACAAGTTTGTAGTCAACAGGAAAATAGAAGTTTTACACAGGATGTAACTGTATTTTCAAAAAATGGAAAAAATATCAATTCTTAGATAATATAATGTTGCAGAGTCTGAAGATTTTTAAAAAATCAATTCTATATTTGTTTTCTTTTACTACATATTTCACAACTTTAAATGTAGGAGGTTACAATTACTGTGCCCCAGTCTGAGTCAGGAGTTTACACAGTGTTTATCTGTTTCCTCTTAAGCCTGTCATGTATTCATGTGTTCATGTGTATATCTGTGAAGGTCTTTAGGGGTATTGATGGGGGAAGTACTTCTCTGTGTATGTTTATCTTATTGATTGTTGAATAAAATACTGTTTGACCAATGAGACAGCAAATTAGACGGGAGTAGGATTTAAAGAGGATTCTGGGAAATGTAGTAGAGAAGTGGTGATCCAGCCAGGAAGTGACATAGCAAGGGGACTCATATTTAAGCGAAGGAGAAAAAGGAAGGCCCCCTTTTACCCTTCCCCTCTTCCAGCTGCAGGATGTGGGCCATAGGCAAGGAGGGATCTGATAAGATAAGTCTTATAAAATATATAGATTTATGATAATTGAGACTGAGCTAACAGATGAGAATCCTAGTCATTCGCCAAGCAGCTTTGAACCTAATACAAATTTCTGTGTATTCATTTGGGCCTAACTCTGGCGGGCGACTGGCATAAAGCTCAGACGTGGCAGTGGGATTCAGGCGGCTTTTGGCGGAAAGATTTATCGTAACAGGGTATGATCTTTATTTTGACATTCTTGAATACCTCAAATACACGTGATTAGAATGTTTAATTGTCAAGACAATTGATGATCAGTTGGTAAAATGCTCTATGTAAACCATGCACATTTTTCCTTTGTTCAGTTCCTATTCTTTAGTACACTGCCATAATACACTGGGGAGAGGGAGAGAGAGAGAGAGAGAGAGAGAGAGAGAGAGAGAGAGAGAGAGAGAGAGAGAGAGAGATGCTTTCATTTAATAAAGTTGGTGAAGCATCAGAAGACAGGAATTTTTTTCTCTCAAAGAACATTACATTCATCAAACAATAAGTCCCCAATTAGTAATTATAAGACTATTTATTAACTTGTAATAGAAAATAATGGATCCAGTAAGCTGAGTCCAGGAGGGGAAATTATATAAAAACCAAATGTAGAGTTAAGGAAACCTGATACCAAGACAATGGAATAGTGACTACAAAGAATAAAGCAAAAAAGAGTAACCAAAGGAAAAGAATAATAGAAAGGAAGCACTTATTCCATCATCATTCCTATTTTGTTTGATTAGTCAGTCAGCTGGAGAGATTGTGAAGTCTGTAGCAGGGAGCAAGAAGAGAAAATGCTTGCTTGTCAAACTGTTGGCCTAACTGTGCCTGGCCTTTAACATGCAGTCCCTGCATACTCCCCTGACAGACATGCACAGGGTGCCTGTACAACACTGGAGGGGTGGTGGGAAATATGACACGTGGCACCAGGGCAGGATCTGATCCTGGACAAATGAAATCTGTCAGCCATCTCCTCAAAGGCTGCCACCTTTCATATCCCTGCTTGGCTGAGCCAGCTTTATATAGAGACTTATTGTATTATTCAGCTGGTTTGATTTTCCTTTTTATGACAACCCGCCCCTGGAGACCATCCATCTCTTTACAGTCTTGGAGAATGACTCTAACTGAATGATATTTCATTGTAATTTATAACTCTCAACTGCAAACACAAACAGGGCTTGTTTCTTAGCACAAGGAAAAATGCTAATAGCCAGTGTTTGGCCACTGGTACACCAGATGAAATTAGTACTGAAGCATTTAAGGGATTTAGATGCATATATTTTATGGAACTAGATAAAGGTTAAGAAAAGCAAAAAGAAATACAAGCAAATTTGCATTTTCATATCACAAAACAAAGTAAGTTCCAGATCTCTTTGGCTACTTGTCAATTTTGGATCCTCAGGTATCTCTCAGGAATGTATAAGTAGTTTGATATTTCAGACTTATTAAGGAAGATAATTATAATTGAAATAATAAAGCCTAGAACTTCACCACTCTACAGATATGGAAATCCTTAATATGCAGAAACTCAATTGCTAAGATTTTAATTCTCTTCAGATGTATCCGTATAATTACAATATATCCAATCAAAATTGTGATAGGATTATTGTTGGTTGGATAATAGAAACTGACAAGAAGATTTTAGGATTCTCTGAAGATGCAAAGATCACCTGAATAATCTTGAAGAAAAAAAGCTGAAGAGGCTTAATGTAAAGGAACAATAATCAAGAAACTATGTGAAAAGCTAATGAACTTCAAGAAAAGACAACAGAAGTTTTAAAAAAGACCCTCAAATATACAATCCTGATTTACAAAATGATACCAAAGCAATTTAAAGGGGAGAAAAATCTCTCCAGTAAATGACAGGAAAACTGTTGGGTGTGTAACCCAGTGGAGTTTCTAGGTTTCAAGGAATGATAAAACTCAAAAATCATGAACAGGGTTATATTTAGAATATGCTTGTCTATGCCTTGCTCTTCAACTGTTTCCTAAATGCTTTTTGTTGTTCTCACAGTTCCAGAGCTTTAGTTAGCATAATAAACATTATTTTTTGTGTAGAATGTATAATAGATTATGGTTTTATTTTATCATTTTAATCATTAATAAATTTTATTATTATTCATGTTTTATTATATAGAGAAAATGAAATACTTTAAAATATACCATCCTGTCAGTAAAGAATTTTAGAAGATAATAAAAGTAAAAAATGTAAATGGGACAAGTTGTTTTAAAGTTTCTCTTAAAGCATTATAATACATTTATGTAATAACCAATAGGATTGTTAATTTACAATTGGCTTTTCATTTTATTATATAGAATTTATTAGAGTTATCTAAATAGTTTCTTTTGTGATCATGTCTTGGCATGGACTCCAGGTCAGCCTTGAATTTATTTTTTCCTGCCTTGGTCTTATATACTAGCACTACACAGATATGCTACGACATCTAGAACTCTAAGTGTCTTTTTTGTATAATGCAATATGTACATTATGCAATGAATTACAGTATTTGCAAATACTCTCATTGAAATCAAAATTTAATTGTCAGTTTCAGTATATGAATATGAGTGAGGTGTATATACATATATGTATGTATGTATGTATGTATGTATGTATTATGTATTTCACTTAATTTTCACTTAGTAATATTTAGCCAAAGTATTTGAAACAATTGTGTGATAACATGAAAGTATCCATGGAGACTCTGTCACTATGAAGACCAAGTTTAACTTGTTCTATCTCTTAACACCTTTTGAGACATTGCCTGTTATGAAGTTCACAGAACAGAGCTTTGCCTGCTGATGCTACTTTCCATGCCAATATAAACACACCAAGTGAATGGTGATTCTGATAGGACTCTGTAGGTTTCCCAGGAAAAGCACTGTTTCTTTACTGTGTTCATGCACCAAGTCTACTTTACTGGTTAACCTATTGTACTTCCTCAATTGGTTTCCCAGTTTCCTGGTGCTCTAATTGACATGGCTGGTTAATGATCTGATTGACAGTTAATTTTAACCAATATGGAAGATCACACAGAGTCTAAGACATTTTTAGGAGTATTCTCATGCTCACTCAGATTCTACCAAATTATGCAGAAACTGGCTGTATCTGTGTTGTTCAGGATTTTATAACATTCACAGCTACACATCAGCATATTTACTACAACTGTGGTTCTCATAGTGTTACTGTTTAAGATTTCACAAGCAGGCAATATTAGGGGAGAATTAACAGCTAAATGTGAATACTACAATGTGCTAAACCAAAAGTCCAAATAAGACTATTTTGTTGCCATCTGGAGGATCCCAGCCTTGACAGGTCAGTGAGTAATGATCTTCAGTTAAATATTCTGCCCATGTCAGTAACCTTTTTGATTTTATCACATGTTAAAAATGGGCAGTTCATTTTCTAATGATTCTTTAAGAAGATTCTGCTATACCTCTGGAGAAGTAAAACATAGAAATTGTCATTAATAACAATAACCAAAACATTCATTTTTCCATTAGGAAATTTCCATCCTTTTCTTCTATACTGAGGACATTAGCCTTCTCAGGGCCTTCCCCACCTACTGCCGGAGAAGTTGCTGATCCAAAGTCTTTTTCCAAAGAATATGTGATCCATTTAATAATATTTACTATGATTTTTGTTCTTTGTGGAGACTTCCATAGCTGTCAGAAATATTTTGGTGTTGTCTTTCTGGAGGCTTCTCATTATACATGAAAGTTATATTGGCACAGCAAATTAGGCCAATGAAAAGTAATAATGGCAGATTGGTGAGATGAGAGAGGCAGCAAAGACCAGGGTGAAAGCAGGAGTTCCAGTGTCCAACTTCTGGTCTTCTATTTAGACATCCTCAAATCTAATACAATTTTTTTCATGATGTAATTGACTAATATCTTCTTCTCTTTAGTTGGTTTTAAGTTTGTTTACTTATTTTTCAACTATTTTTTTGTTCATTTTACATACCAACCACAGTTCCCACTCCCTCCCCTTTCCCTCTCCTTACCACATCCCCCACAACCCAGCCACTCCCATTCATTCCTCAGAAAAGGTAAGGCCTCCCATGGGCAACCAACAAAGCCTGGCACATTCAGTTGAGGCAGTATCAAACCCCTGCTCACTGCATCAAGACTGAGTAAGACATTCCACCATAGAGACTGGGTTCAAAAAAAAAGCCTGTTCATGCTTCAGGGATAGATCCTGGTCTCATTGCAAGGGGTTTCACAGACCAAGCTACACAACTGTCACCCACATGGAGAAAGCCCTGTTCAATCCCATGCAGACATCCCAGATGTCAGTCTAGAGTCGTCAAGCTGCTCTGATCTCTGAGCACTGGTCAGCTATCTCTGTGGTTTCCTCATCATGATATTGACTCCCCTTCCTCATATAATCCCACCTCCCTCTCTTCAGATAGACTCCTGGAGATTGGCCTGGTGCTTGACTATGGATCTCTTCATCTGTTTCCATCAGTTACTAGGTGAAAGTTTTATGATAACAGTTAGGGTAGGCCCTAGTCTGACTACAGGGAAGGCCAGTTCAAGCACCCTCTTCACTATTGTTAGGTGTCTTAACTGGGTTCATCATTGTGGATTTCCCTAGCAACAGGTTTCTCCCTAACCCCGTAATGGCTCTTTTGTTCAAGATATGTCTTTCATTGCTCTCCTAATCTGTCCCTCCCCCAACCAACCAGTCCCTTTTGTTCTCATCCCCCCATACCCTCCTCTCTACTAACCCCAGTTTACCTAGGAGATTTCATCTATTTCCCCTTCCCAGGGTTATCCTTGTGTCCCTCTTAGTGTTGTCCATTTTTTTCCTAGCTTCTATGGAGTTGTGGATTGTAGTCTGCTTATCCTTGGCTTTGCATTTAGTATCTACTCAGGAGTGGGTACATTGCAGGTTTGTCTTCCTAGGTATGGGTTATCTCACTTAGGATTTTTTTCTAGTTTCATCCATTTGGTTGCAAATTTCATGATGTCATTGTTTTTGTTTTGCATTTTTTTTTACATTGTGTAAGTGTATCACACTTTCTTTATCCATTCTTCAGTTGAGGGTCATCTACTTTGTTTCCAGCTTCTGCCTATTGTGAATAATGTTGCTATGAACATAGATGAGCAGGTGTCCTTGCGGTATGATTGAGCATCCTTTGAGTGTTAATGTAGGTTTTTGAGGTGGATTGATTACCAATTTTCTAAGAAACTGCCATAATGATTTCCAAAGTGGCTGTAAAAGTTTGCACTCTCACCAGCAGTAAGGGATTGTTCACCTTATTCTACATCCTCTCCAACATAGGTTGTCTTAGCCCTTCTGACAAGAGTAAGATTGTATCTTAGAGGCATTTTGACTTGCATTTCTCTGAGTACTAAAGATTTTGAGCAAATCCTTAAATGGATTTTGGCCATTTGAGATTCTTCTGTTCAGAGTTCTCTTTAGATCTATACCCATTTTTTAAATTGGATTACTTAGTGTTATGATGTCTAGTATGTTTTTTCTAATTAAAAAATTCTAAATAAAATTCATAAATAATGTCACTTCTTCTGATTTATGTTTATATATCAACAAGCTAAAGATGAAGAGATATATCAAAAGTAAAAACATTAAAATATTCCAGGAAGCTTGCTTTATTAACAATTTTGATTTAACTCAGAATCCATAAGAGTTTCCTCAAGTAAACCAAGAACAAGTGAAAATTCTGTCACCACAGGAAAAAAATTTTCTTGAAATCCTAAGTAATTAAATAGGTTAAGAAAATAAAAATAATATGTGGAGTTTGACTGAAAAGAAATAAAATGTCTGCATTTGTTTATAACATAGTAACCAGAGATACAGAAGCCAACTGGCAGAAATCCAAGTGAGGAAATTTGGAGAAACAAGGAGAAAGAAAAAGATAGAAGCTAGAAAAATGGCTCAGTGACTAAAAGAATATGCTTCTCTTCCATAGGACTTGCATTGAGTACCCACTACCCCCATGGTAGCTCACAACCATCACAAACTCAAGTTCAAAGAGATCAATGTACTCTTATAAACTCTGCATGTTCTAGGCACACACTTGGCATGCAGACATCTATTCAGTCAAACCATCCTGAACATAAAAGAAAGAAAATTAAATGAAATGGCATGACATAAGATTGACAAGGCCATAATTACATAAAATGAGGCAATACTGTACAAGGGAGAAAATGTAAATAATTATTTTATGAAACAATAAAAAAGTTCTGACATCATATGCCCAAGGACAGTATAGACAGCATAGACATTTACAAAAATTCCATGTCTTTTATATGCAGCTATGTAAAACTGTTTTCTTCTCTCTATGGTCCCCCTTCTCCAAACCTGAGCAATGAAGAAAACATGATATGAAGACATCAACCTAAAGGCATCTGTAAAATGATAGGAAACAACCCTAAAAACTGTGCATAATCTCAAAACCAGCAAAGTGTGAGAAAGTTCTGAAGCAAAGAGTGGTTCCACAATGTGTCTTCTGTGCTTCTGTCTTCTCAATTGGCTTCTGAAGGTAAAAGAATTGAGAAAGTAGAAAATCTTAATAAGGTACTGGTTTCTGTTGGTAGTAATGTATCATTATCATCCCTTTCTTATGACTAATGTAACATGATAATATAAGGTTTTATAAACAGGGGACAATGGTGTGAAATATGGTCTTTCCTTTGTATCTTCACGGTAATTTAACAAATCTATAACAGTTGTAGGTTCTATCAATCTTTTTTTCTATCATCGTTCTAGTGTTCTATGGATCCATTAACAGAGATGAATGCGAGTGAGCAACAAGATGAATGCATAAAGAAATACTGGCAAATAGAGATGGATACATTAAGGGAAGTTTGCATATACATTTTAATGCAAAAACATGCCACATAAAACAGAAATAGTTCGTTAAGTTTGTTGTGGAAATGCAGAGAAACTGTTTAACAAAATACATGTCTGGTGATGCAGGGAGGAGCTACTTCATTTAGAGTTTTTAATCCTCATGTTAGAGGCATAGGCTTCATTTTAGGATAGAATATTTTCTGGGTTAGAATCATGTAGGCAATCTAATGAGATTGCTACCGTGGAAGAAGAGCTCTGATTCACGTATTTGAGGCAGGTAAAACTGGGCTTCATGTAGTTACAGCTAAATATGACCAGACTCCAAGACATAAAAAGAGGCAGTAGTCATGGAAGAGACTGGATACAGATGGAGAAACACTAGTGATATTTCTTTAAAATATCATAAAAAGAAAGGAGACTTGGAATATTCAAAGATGATGTCCTTCTTTCTTAGGCAATGAAATTCAAACAAATTTCGTTAATTTTCTTGCTCTCATTTTGATGACTATATCTAATCTATGTGGATTACTATAACCATTCTGCCATAAGGTTTATGTGTGTGATGGGGTTGATAATGGGAGTAGGTGGTGGACTGTGTTTATTTCTGGATTCCCAGAACACATAATTTCTCTGTTTCATAGTACCAAGGAGATTTGAAAGTAAACTGCCTCAGATGCAGATTTTTCCCAAAAGAATGTCAACTACCATCAGGACAATGTGTCCTAAGTGAGAGGAAAAGCATTTGGAATAATGCCTGCATTTAATTTTGCAAGTGGCTTTATAAAATAAATATTCTACATTCTTCCTTATAAAGAAAACAATTGTAGAAGTAGATAAACAAAATGCAAATAACTCAAATTGTTAAATGTCATAAAATTTTGATATGGGTATGTTTTCCTGCCTCTGAATCGTGGTCTTTCATAAAACATCACATTAATTTCCTGAAATAAAATTACTTTTATGATAAGATCAGTAAGTTCAAAGAAAAGGAATTGGTCCATATTAATTAAAAGGATTTTTTTGTACAGTTCTGTTTTTATGAGGGATGTGGTATCAGGACTAGTGAATGTTCTATCCTTTCCTTGTCTTTAAGATAGTTTCTCAAGGCTGCTCCTGCAAAGTGCTGGAGTCATTTCTAGCTGACTGGTTCTTAGCAGAAAGAAGGGAAGATCTTTCTGATGACACCGTTCAAGAGGTGCTGAATAAATCAGCCGGTCTGAATGATCCCATTATCTGGTCATGGATCCCTGACTCTGAGGTAGTTGGCTAAAGGTAAATTTACAAATGCATCAGCATGGGTTGGGGAGCCTTCTAAAAGTCAATGCCTGAACCCAGTATAAGATGATTGGATGTGTGCAGTGACATGGGACAGATTGCAGTCCACTGTGGAACAAATTTATCTCTTCAGATATGACTCTCCATGCTCTGATATAAAGGTGACAGTAAAATGTCACAAATAAGGTAGGAGCAAAAAGTCCAAGCAGTATCATGCAGAATATGATATTCAATAGTCTGGAAGCATATCAGCTAAAGTCAGTGGGCCCAAGGGGTAACACAGAGTACCGCACCATTAAGTAATGAGATCCAAGGGATAGATTGCTGGTATTTTAAACCATTGACTACATCATTTTAAAGATATTGTTTTTATTTAGTGTGTGTGTGTGTGAGAGAGAGAGAGAGAGAGAGAGGGAGAGAGAGAGAGAGAGAGAGGGAGAGGGAGAGAGGGAGGGAGGGAGGAGAGAGAGAGAGAGAGAGAGAGAGAGAGAGAGAGAGAGAGAGAGAGAGAGAGAGAAAGAGATGGATGTGAGTGCTAGAAGAAGCTTTTTGGTCACTTAAACCAAATCCAGGTCTTCTGAAAAGTCACTCACTCCTGTTAATCACTGAGCATTCCCTACAGGCCACTATGTATCTTCCCATTTAAAAATACAAATATAACTGGAAACAAAGAAGCAGCATGAAAACATTCAAATATCCAAAAGAAAACACATGTTCTTATTTATTATTACATGGCAGCATGGGCATAGACTTTGATATATTAACTATTAATTAGTTTCCTACTAGGCAAGAATGCCTCATCACATTTGTGAACTGTTCATTATGAGAATCATCCACTGCAAAAGGGGATCTGTTATAACTCCAATGAAAGTTTGAAGGAAAAAATTTACTCTAAGATTCAATAGTAATTCCTTAGTGTATTAAGGCCATAAATGGGGATGTTTATCATGGTTTAATTATAATTCAGAATAAATATAATTAACCTGACATAGCTTAGGTTCACATCATTTAGTTGTAACTACATTATATATATATATATATATATATATATATATATATATATAGTCTTTTGTTAAATAATGGGGAGAAAACAGGATGGACAGTGAAGTAGGTATAGTTCATGCCCTCTCAACTCCTTCAAATCCAATCCTCCAGTCTCATCCCCTCCTCTGTAGCAGACCACCTGTTCCAGCTTCACCTCTCATCATAACTCTATATCCAGTGGGTCCCACAGACAGTCCCTACAACCTGTCTCCCAAAACTATTTGCTTTATCCCAGCCCCCAACTCCAGCAGGCATTCCCTGGGAACCTGTAGAGCGCAACTCAAAGGAAACAGGTAACCACTCCTCCAAATCTAGTCCCCAATGTCTGTGTAGCAGACCATCTACTGTGACTTCCCCTCCACCCCCAACCCCCCACCCCCGTCTCCAGAGGATCACATAGAACTTTTCTTCCAATCTTTTTCCCCACTCATCTTGATAACACAATCCCTATATCCAAGTCTACAGCAGATATTCCCTGGGACCTGCCAGCCAAGCCTTCCAGATAAGCAAGTAGGCCATTAAGGCAGGTAGCCAAGCTTCAAGTCATCACTCTCTCTGGTCTCCACCATTTTCAGTGCCTTAGTCTCAACCCAGCTCTGTAACAGACTACTTATTAGGGCCCCTTCTCACTCTCTGCCCTCATTTCAAGAGAAGAAAGTAGATGCTGGTGGAGCACCCTGCTTTCCTCCTTCATGTGGCCCCACCTAGACCATTGGAGTTGTCCCCATCCTAGACCATTACATTTCCATTTTCTGGGGGCCAGTACCCAATACCTATACATTTTACCTCAGAACCCCCAGTGGCCACAATTTTCAGGATCCCAGAACTAACACATAGCCAACACACTCTCCTAGGAACAAAACACCCATCCAACAAAGACAAGACCAGATATCAGCAGCTAAAATAATAGTTTTCCCAAACCCAGATGCCTAGACACTAGCAAAATATCAATCAATAAGAAACAGGAAAATGTGTCCACTAGAGACATTGTACATGTGGAATGAAGTTACAGAAGATAGAAGACACTTAAGTTGAACACTTAAGTGTATGGCCAAGGTTTAAGATAGTTGTTTATTTCAATTGAGGAGTGTCCTTCTTGGAAAGCATTTAGATTCATTTTATTGTAAGCATAGCTTATACAATTGACATTGGTCCCGATTTTTTTGATTGTTGTAAGAATTTTAAATCATTCTAGCAATTTAATTTCTAGTGTATGAGCCAGTTTGTGAAGAGATCTTTCTATAATGGTAATTTTTTCATTTTATTGTTTTTAATTGTTTTATTTTATGTTGTTACAATGTATCATAATAAGTTTGGATGTTTTTCCAAAAAGATCACCACTTCTTTTGTGTGTGTGGTAGTGGAAATTGAGATCAAGGTTTAATTTATAGTATGCTAGCAAACCATGAATCCAAAACTTCAGATTTTAATGAATAGTTTAACATAGAATAATGATAGGAACATAAAAAGTTATAACACATGAAGGTTTTCTCCTTTGTAAATGTTCTCTTTATTAGGAAATAGTAACAGGTAGGGACTCAGATAACCCTGGTAGATTTTGATAGCTAGGAATTAGAATACTTCTATCTGCAGAAATGTTCGACATGCAGGCTATGACCTCTGTAAATCTTCTTTGTAAAGCAGATTTGACTGAAGCATCTTACCCAAGAGGCAATTTGTTACTCCATATAAAGTATCTAAAATAGTGCCAAGTTTTAGATATTTCACTAGCTCCAACAGAAACAAGCAATGATTACTAAACTTTTGATCATGCTAACCTAATGCAATGGATTTTCTAACCTTTTTATTATGTGGTATATATTTAAGTTTATAACACCTTCACTAAACTTGAATAGTTTTATTTCAGTTTATTGGTATAGGCTATGTAAGACTAGATAAACTATATTATTTAGTCTATAGTTGATCACAGCATTGTGAACATGCATATTCTTACTTATTTTTTTCCTCTGAGTCCTCTCTTCCTTGAAATGAGTCTATGGTATATAGCATAAAAATTTTAAATTATTTATTTGAATTTGTTATTCATTGGCTGATGGAGCTAGGATCTTGCACTGTAGTCCAGACTGGCCTCGTACTCAGCAGAGCTAAGAATAGAGGAGAGCAAGGAGAAAGATACCTTAATAGAGGGAGCCATTATAGGTTTAAAGAGAAATCTGGCCCAGGGAAATGTCCAGAAATCCACAAGGATGACCCCAACTAAGAATCTAAGCAATAGTGGAGAGGCTACCTTAAATGCCCTCACCCTAAGAGATTGAAGACTACCTTAATTGACATTCTAGACCCTTCATCCAGTACCTGATGGAAGCAGAAACAGACATCCACAGCTAAGCACTGAGCCTAACTCCTGGAATCCAGTTTTAGAGAGGGAGGAGGGATAAGAAAAGGAGTCAAGACCATGCTGAGAAACCCACAGTAAAAGCTGACCTGACCAAGTGGGAACACATAGACTCCAGTAATAAAATTGGGGAGCCAGCATTGGACAGGACCAAGCTGTCTGAATGTGGGTGTCAGTTAGGTGGCCTGGGAAGTCTATGGGACCTCTGACAACAGAACCAGTATTTATGCCTAGTGCACAAATAAACTTTGGGATCCTATTCCCCATGGAGGGCTACTCTAGCAGCCTAGGTCCTGCTCCAAATAATGTGATAGATTTTGATGATCTCACATGGAAGGCCTTCCTTTCCTGGGAAGTGGAGGTGAGGTTTGATGGCTGGGGGCGGGGTATAGCAGGGAGCTGGAACTGGGATTGGTATATAAAATAAGATTGTTTCTACATTAAATTTAAAAATAATACTCAAACCTGGACCTCTTGAGTGATGGGAAACAGTGATGCTATTTGCAATCTTTTTTATTTTCACAGGAAAGCAAAACAAAAAAGTAGCAAAATCCTGTGATTGTATTGGCTAGATGCTCTTGTTCATTTTTGTTGCTTCTGCACCTGCTACAAGGCTGGGCTTTGAACATAAGTCTGCTTGCTGTGGCTGCTGTGCTGCTACAGTGCTGAGATTTCAACACAGGTTTGGCACATGCTCTGCAAGTTCTTCTACTGAGTTACAGGTCCAATATCCATGGGGTTATTGCTAAACTAAAAAATAACCACACTAGAACTGCCAATAATATATAGACAGTAAGAATCACTCAATAAATAGCTAAAGATATGGCAGCTTTCCCATGAGTTCTCTTTATCTGTTTTAGGATATAATTCCCTGAGTCTGGAATTGGTTTCTTTTATTAGAAGTAGGTAATTAGAATACAATATCTGGACACTCCTTGTGCTAGTTGACATGGGGTGAAATTGATTCTGGATTCCTCATGCATATATGTGTAAAATGAATTCATATGTATTCTCAGTAATTTATAAAAGACACATACATAAAACTTGGAAAAATAGTCTATTATATTAGTATTAGTTGCATGTATAAACTTTATACATACAAATAGCAGATGCAGTGGGTTTTGGTGAAGGACCTTAAAGTAATTTGTCTTCTCCCTTTTCATTTAACATTAGATTTAGCTGGGTGGTGGTGGCACATGGCTTTAATCCCAGCACTTGGGAGGCAGAATCAGGCAAATCTCTGTAAGTCTGAGACCAGCCTGGTCTATAAGAGCTAGTTCCAAGACAGACTCCAAAGTTATAGAGAAATCCTTATCTCGAAAAGCCAAAATAAATTAATGAAAATCAGATTTAACTCCATAAATGAGACTATATGCAAAGAAAATTATTTAATATGTTTATTGCATTTGTTCTTACAATTACACTGAACAGGATATTTTGTTGTACTGTAATTTTACCAAATGGCAGCACCAAAATAGTTTGTCAGTCTCAATTGTACACAAACAGGGTGATAATTCAAAATACTTCTGTGCAGTATTAAGTAATATATACTCTAAAATTGATTTGGGTTCTAATGAATATCTTTGTCATAACAAGCAGTTTAGAAAAGTCACCACTGTTTCCTTTTATCAGTAAATATCTAAATTGAAAATGTATCTCATATAATTGGTATGAAATATTTCTTTGATCCAGTCTGATACCTAAATCCTTGTGGGCACCTGTGACAATATTTTGAAGAATGGTATATCAGAGGGAATCATTTTCCTTATATTTATTTATTTCATTTTATGTGTACGAGTGATTCTAACTACATGAATGTATTATACATGTAACATATGTCCCTATTGCCGACAAAAGTCAGAAAAGAGCATCAGATCCCCTCAAATGCAGTTACAGATGTTTAGGATGTTAGCCACCACATGATCCTGTAAGCTGAACCCAGGTCCTTTGCAAGAGTGACAAGTCCTCTAAAGCAATAAGCCGCCCTTTGCCCTAGGTATCATTTTGTTGATCTAGTGCAAATCTATTGGTGGCTAGCACTTTTTCAAATACCTGCAAGTCCTGCATTCACAGCAGCTGAGAGGCTTCCAATCTACTTCTCTTTTAAAGTAGTAGGTAGCTTTCTGCCTTAGCAAAACAGTAATATAGCATAGTCTTCTTTTGTTCTGAGATTTAAAATTTATTTCCTTGTACTTATTTTTCATATCTTTATCACACACTTGTATTCCCTTATGTAACTTGTCTATTCATGTAATGTACCTATTTTTCTAGATTTCCTGTCATTTTTGTGATGTGTCATACATTCTTAAAAACTTCAAGCTATTAATCATTTGGAGTTTTAAATTTTTCAAATATCATGTCTTTACTTTTCACTTTTCTGTTATGTTTGTTGATGTTTTCCTTTTTGGAATATAAATACTTAATTCAATGATGCCCAATCTATCAATTACTTTTCCTTATGCACTTTTAGAGGTTTTCTTTTATTTTTCAGTTTATAATATATTTGCATCATCATGTAATTTTATTTTAATAGAACTGTTGTCCAAGTTCAATCTCACTGAAACATAATATTATATTACTTCAATTATGCTTTAAAAATTTGTATTTAAATCTAAGAGGTTTTATTTATTCTCCTATTTTTTTAAGTGATGAGTGTTCCCAATTTATCTAACTAGTCTTTGGCTATTTTCTCATGTGAGTTTGGATATCTTTTAACTATTGATTTTACACATGGAAAGATGTATTTCTAGCTAACAAATCTCCTTTATTCCACATTAGAGAAAAACTAACTACTTTGCCTTGAAATTTCTTATACATTATTATTATTATTATACTTTTGCTTAAATTTTTATGAGCTTGATAAGTCTTTGTGAGACTTTTGTTCCCATACATATTTTCTAAATTTTCTAAATTCTAATATTAGACCTGAAAATTTATTTTGTCTTTGATTAAATATTGGTTAATTTAATAATAGATAATTTTAGATAATATGCTATATTTTCATTAATTTTATATTGTTATAATTATATTGTTCTAGTTTTCTAAGTCTCATTTGTTTCTTGTCTACTTGTCACAACTTCTTTTCTGTGTTTCTTATGTAATTTACCTCACATATTTAAATTCATGCATCATATTCTAACAGTCATAATAAATTCAACTATTGTATTAATCCATAAAAATAATGTTCGTATCAGTTTTCATCATCTAGTTGTATGTTTTTTTAGGGGGGGTTGAGGCAGTGTGTCTTTGTGGCTTTGGAGTCTGTACTGGAACTAGCTCTTTTAGACCAGGCTGGTCTCGAACTCACCGAGATCAGCCTGCCTCTACCTCCCAAGTGCTAGGATTAAAGACATGTGCCACAATGAACAGCTAGTTGTTTAATTTTTGACAGAGGCATTGTTTGTGGATCTACATTATATACTGTGTTAACAAGACACCAAATATTTTCTTAGAAAGTAATTAAAATATATTCATATCTAATGTGACAAATTCTCACAAGCACCTGGTAATAATTATGTTAATTTGTTAACCTGAACTGCCATTAATCTATCATGTACTATGAGGCAAAGTGTTCTTTCTCTACATGAATGTCCACAAGGATATTACAGGAAGAAATTTCTTTTATAGTCACTTCAGCACCAGTGTCAACTCTGAATCCTGACAATGAGTATGTACTAAATTACATAGTGATAGATATTCTTATAATAGTGATTAATATTTTTGTAGGAGGTGTTTCTTTTTCTTTTCTGATATATAGTTTCACAAGTTAATCTTGTACTCAATATTTAGCCCACATTGCCCTCTGATTTGTTTTTTATCTTTGCCTATGTCTTCAGAACATGTGCAATCATACCTTCATTTAGAATTTTATATGCCAGATCCATGTGTGGTAAGTACTTTACGAAATAACTTGTTTTGAATTACTAAATACCCCATTCATTTGATGTAAATATTTCCATTATGTTACAGATGATTAAACTTTGTTTTAGCAGTTTTAATTAATGTGCTAAATTTTATATAGCTTGATCTGAGATTTAAAGTTTTTTTGTTTTGTTTTGTTTTTTACCCAAATCTAAAGTTACTCTGCCTCAGTACTATACAGACCTATTATGCAACGTTAGACAAGAGCATTCCCTTTCTTCTATAATTGTTTTGGAATAAAGGATACTCTTACAAAGTTTTCAACAATTGTTGTGAAAGAAGATGTGCTCATAGTTAATCGTAGACAACAGGACAGTATAAAGAAAAATTTCTTAATGAACGAGGATTCTTTTTCACTGAGTGTTTTTCATTGCATCTCTGTTCGTTTTCAGAGTGATAGCCTGCTACTTCAATTATCTGACCAACAAATGGTGTAATGTGAACAGCCTATGGGATGAAATTTGTTTATGGAACAACATTCAAAGGTGTGGTCAGCTAGTCTGCTTGAGTTGAAGAACTAACTATGTGAGTGAAAATTTACTTCTAACATTTTGGGACTGGTTTCTGAACCACAGAAAACATATGCAGAATCAGGGAGAATGCATGTACTTTAGCAAGAACTTTTTAGAGTCGTGGTTTGAAACTTTCATGGATTTAAAGTGTCTTATGACTTTCTCCTGTACACAATGACAGCAGATATAATTCATTCATACTCACTGCAGCACTTACTCGTGATTTGTGGTACATTTGATCATAAACTTCCTGACACACTTTTTATTAGATTTAATACAAATTACTCACTAAATATTACATACAGATGCAAAATGGTGAGCATATTTTGTTCAAGATGATTATTTATTCTTCCAGTTTCTGGTTCTTGTTTTTAGTATATTGTTTTCTTTTGAAGAACCAGAAAAATTTAGCCAGTGAAATTTATGATGTCCTATGTGACTACTAAAAAAGAAAACAAAGCTGGACAATGATGTAGCATGACTTTTATTGCAAGACATGTGAGGCAGAGGCAGGTGGACCTCAGTGAGTTTGAGGACATCCTTGTCTACAAAACAAGTTGTATGACAGTCAGGACTGTTATACAGAGAAGCCCTGGCTTAAGAAACAAAACAACAATAATACAAAAAATATGATGAATAAGTCAGATGAAGAGGAAAATAATAGAAAATTGAAAAAAAGTGGAAAGAAAATCACTGCTGTCTTCGGGTAACCTAAGTTTTACATTTGACTCAGCTGGCAAGAAAATGCCATAGGAAATATTTGTTACTTCTGTCTTCATAATTTACTTACTCCTTCCTAGAAATCCCATATAGGAGTAACAGAGATGCCAATGGTTTGGATATTGGATATCCTCTGTAATATGTCAAAAAGTATGTTCTTAGATCCCACTTACTATACCTGAGTCATGTAAATTGTTAAGCAGTCTTCCCAATTCATTTTATGACAGACTCTTATTTTCTAACTCAACTGAATTCTTATTTGGGTTCTTGTACCATCTAGGCTCCACATTATCTCTTTTGGAATTTAATCACAGGTATCACTTCCCTAATGTCTTCTATAAAATATAAAAAGTATTCAAATCACAAACAAGCATAATATTTTTGGAGTGGAACGGAACTTCCCAAGACCCATATCCCAAGAAAATAACTTGAAAGGTAGGATAAGATGCCAGACATTTTTTTCTTAATAGTCTTTAGAAAATATAGTGTAACAAATATCAGTGGGTCTAATTTGTTGTTTTTACACTGCAACTTCTCTTTACACATTCACTTTCATTCTTTATTGAAGATCTTTATTATTTATTTCCCTGTATTTATTCACTACAGTATCAAACATTATTAAGATAATAAACTATTTATTCAAGAAATTATTAGACATACAGTGAGCTGATCATCACACTTCATTTCTACGAGCATTGTAGGTACATGAAGAAAATGCCCTTTGTGTATTTTTGTTTGTTTGTTTTTGACAGAGGCCATTCCATTCATAAGTATTTACTTTCCTGTGCATGGCCTTACTTTAATTAGCACTATGATACAATATTAGGAAGAAAGAAGGTAAGGGAAAATATTTACTCTGGCTTATGGTTTGACAGGGCACAATCTTTTATGTAGGGAAGCTATAGCTTGGATGATTGAGTACTAGGACACCAAGGATATGAGGTGTTCAATTGGCTGTCAGGAGGCAAACTGCTCCTGGGTAATGAAGTTTGGCTTTACACCTGATAGCCCTAAATCTGCAATAAAAGGCCATAGTAATAAAGGTTCTACAACCTCCTAGAACAGTAATCAGCTGTATAAAGAAATAGTTTATATAGTGTGTAAAGAAATAGTGTATAAAGCAATAGTTTTGTGTGGCATTTTACACTCAAATGATAATGTCAACACTCTTGTTAGAATTAGTTTCCAGGGTATGACTTGCTTTTTCTTTTTCATTCTTTTCTGATGTCATAAGTGTCTTCAAAGTTAAGAACAGAAATGTTAGCTCCATGATATCAAGGACATTCCAGATATATAGATCACTAATAGTGAAAAGTTGACTTCCGGCAACATTTCTCACACCTCATAAGATACCAGGTGGTCTGATCTGTTGTCTATTATTGTTCAATTATATTACCAGTACATTCACCAGATTATATTCCTAACAACTACATACAAGAGGTAGAATTAACATTATTGGTTAACTTGAACTTTTAGTCTACTATTCCAAACACCATGTTATTTAAAACCATGGGGGAGATCGCTGGACCATTCCGGCCCCCACTGAGTGCAGAGAGTTCAGAGGTGAGCTGATTCAGCCCCTAACTTGGGCCCAACTTCTGCCTGCCCGCCCTGGCAAATCCTGCCCCAGGATGTTCAGGCAGACTGAATTGGTCCCTGAGGACCCTGGGATTCTGTCTCTGCTGAGTTCTCTGGGCCAGTCTGGCCCCCACAGAGTGCAGAGAATTCAGGGGTGAGCTGATTTGGCCCCTAACTTGAACCCAACTTCAATCTGACCACCCTGGCAAATCCTCCCCAGGAATCTTCGACAGGACGACTCGAACCCTGAGGTCCAAGTAACCCTGAGTCTGCTGACATCTTTGAGCCAGTGCTGCTCTCACCCACCTGGAGAGCAAGTGCCTCAGACCTGCCTGAACCCAAATTGAAACCCATCAGAGTATCAAAGTCAAAAACACATAACTGAAGAGAACACCGGACCCATACACACCAGGAAAGGAAGTGATACCAACTACACCCATTTGAAAAAGAGATGGGAAGACAATATAAGAACACATACAACAACAGGAAAAACAATATGATACCTCCAGAGCCTAGGGACTCTACACCAGGAAGACATGAACATCCGAACACAGAAGAAGCAGAAGAGAGCAACCTTAAAAACAACTTCATGGAAATGATAGAGAATCTAAGAGAGGAAATCAGAAAATCCTTCAGAGAAATGGAAGAAAAGAAAAACCAGAAGATGCAAGAAATCAAGGAAAGCCAAAACAGCCAAGAAAATACAATTAAACACCTGAAGGAAAGAGTTCAGGACCTGAAAACTGAATTAGAGACATTATAGAAAACACAAACTGAGGGAATGCTAGAAGTGGAAAAGCTTAGTAAACAATCAGGAACCACAGATTAAAGCATAACAAATAGAATACAAGAGATGGCAGACAGAATCTCAGACGCTGAAGACAAACTAGAGGAAATAAACTCGTCAAACAAAGAAAATCTGAAGTCTAACAAAACCATAACACAAAATATTCAGGAAATTTGGGACACTGTGAAAAGACCAAACCTAAGGATAATAGGTATAGAAGAAGGTGAAGAAACCCTACTCAAAGGTGCAGAAAACATATTCAACAAAATCATAGAAGATAACTTTCACAACCTAAAGAAAGACATGCCAATAAAAGTACAAGAAGCCTGCAGGATGCCAAATAGAGTGGACCACAAAAGAAAGTCCCCTCGTCACATAATAATTAAAACACCAAACGTACAGAATAAAGAAAAAATATTAAGAGCAGCAAGGAAAAAGGCCAAGCAACATAAAAGGCAAACCTATCAGAATTACACCAGACTTCTCCATGGAAACTCTGAAAGCTAGAAGGACCTGGATAGATATTCTACCAACTCTGAGAGAACATGGATGCCATCCGAGACTACTATACCCAGCAAAGCTTTCAGTCACTATAAATGGAGAATCAAGATATTCCACGACAAAACCAGATTTAAACAATATGTTACCACTAATCCATCCCTACAGAAAGTACTGGAAGGAAAACTCCAACCTAAGGAAATTAACTACACTCCCATAAACATAGGCAATAGATAATCCCACTCTGCAAGAACACAAGATAAAAGGCAGGGTAAATCCACATACAATACCAGTACCAACAAGAAACCAAAAACAAACAAGAATAAACACTGAATGGAACTTAATTTCCCTCAATATTAATGGGCTTAACTCACCAATAAAAAGACACAGGCTAACAGATTGGATACAAAGACACAATCCATCCTTCATCTGCATACAAGAAACACACTTGAAATTCAAAGACAGACATTACCTCAGAGTAAAGGGTTGGGATAAGATACTCCAATCAAATGGACCAAAAAAATGAGCTGGGGTAGCTATCCTTGTGTCTAACAAGATAAACTTCAAACTAAAATCATTCAAAAGAGATGAAGAAGGTCATTTCATATTCATCACAGGAAAAATCCATCAGGAAGAAGTCTCAATTCTAAACATCTATGCCCCATATACAAAGGAACCAACATTTGTAAAAGAAACAATATTAAAACTCAAATCACAAATAAGGCCTCACACAGTTATAGTGGGAGACTTCAACACCCTACTCTCACCACTGGACAGGACCACCAGACAGAAACTTAACAAAGAGACAAAGGAACTAAAAGAAATTATGACCCAATTGGCATTAACAGACATTTATAGAACTTTCTATCCAACCACAAAAGAATATACCTTCTTTTCAGGATCACATGGAACCTTCTCAAAAAGCAACCACATTCTCAGCAACATAGCAAACCTCAACATGTACAAAAAAATTGGAATAATCCCCTGTGTCTTATCAGACCACCATGCTTTAAAGATAGAAATAAAAAACAAATCAAAGTGTAAAAAAAACTACCAACACATGGAAATTGAACAACACGCATTTGCAACATTCCTGGGTAAAGGAATAAATAAAGAAAGAAATTAAAGACTTCTTAGAATTCAAAAAATGTTGAAAGAACATACCCAAACTTATGGGATACTTTGAAAGCAGTACTAAAAGGAAAGTTCAGAGCTGAAAGTGCTCACATGAAGAAACTAGAGAATACCCCCACCAGAGATCTGACATCACAGCTGAAAGCTCTAGAAAAAATGGAATCAAATTCACCCCGGAGGAGCAGATGCCAGGAAATAATCAAACTGAGGGCTGAAATCAATAAAGTCAAAACAAAGAAAACAATTCAAAGAATCAATATAACAAAGAGTTGGTTCTTTGAGAAAATCAACAAAATAGACAAACCATTATCCAAATTAACCAAAAGGCAGAGAGAGATCATGCAAATTAACAAAATCAGAAATGCAAAGGGGGACATAACAATGGACACTGAAGAAATCCAGAGAATCGTCAGGTCATACTTTGAAAACCTGTACTCCACAAAAATGGAAAATTTAAAAGAAATGGACAAGTTTCTGGACAGCTATCACTTACCAAAATTGAATCAAGAACAGATAAGCAACTTAAACAGACATATAACCTCTAAAGAAATAAAAGCAGTCATCAAAAGACTCCCAACAAAAAAAAAGGCCGGGGCCAGATGGATTCACTGAAGAATTCTACCAGAACTTCAAAGAAGTGCTAATACCAATACTCTTCAAATTGTTCCAGAAAATAGTAGCAGAAGGGACATTGCCAAACTCTTTTTATGAGGCTACAATAACCTTGATACCCAAGCCACACAAAGACACAACTAAGAAAGAGAACTACAGACCAATATCCCTCATGAACATTGATGCAAAAATTCTCAATAAAATCCTAGCAAATCGAATACAAGATCATATCAGAGAAATCATCCACCATGATCAAGTAGGCTTCATCCCAGGGATGCAAGGATGGTTCAACATACAAAAATCTATCAATGTAATCCACGATATAAACAGACTGAGAAAAAAAAAAAAACATGATTATCTCACTAGATGCCGAAAAAGCCTTAGACAAAATCCAACACCCCTTCATGATAAAGGTCTTGGAGAAATCAGGAATAACAGGAACATACCTCAACATAATAAAAGCAATATACAGCAAGCCAACAGCCAACATCAAATTAAATGGAGAGAAACACGATCTAATTCCTCTAAAATCGGGGACAAGACAAGGCTCTCCACTCTCTCAATACCTCTTCAATATTGTCCTTGAAGTCCTAGCTAGAGCAATAAGACAACAAAAGGAGATCAAGGGAATACAAATTGGAAAGAAAGAATTCAAACTCTCACTATTTGCAGACTATATGATAGTCTACATTAATGACCCAAAAAACTCTACCAGGGAACTCCTACAGCTGATAAACACCTTCAGCAAAGTGGCAGGATACAAGATTAACTCAAAAAAATCTGTAGCCCTACTATACACTGATGACACATTGGCGGAGAAAGAAATCAGAGAAACATCACCCTTTACAATTGCCACAAACAACATAAAGTACCTTGGGGTAACACTAATCAAAAATGTGAAAGACCAGTACCATAAGAATTTTGAGTCTCTAAAGAAAGAAATTAAAGAAGATACCAGAAAATGGAAAGATCTCCCATGCTCTAGATAGGTAGGATCAACATTGTATAAATGGCAATCTTGCCAAAAGCAATCTATAGATTCAATGCAATCCCCATCAAAATCCCAACGCAATTCTTCACAGACCTTGAAAGAACAATTCTCAACTTTATATGGAGAAACAAAAGACCCAGGATAGCCAAAACATCCCTATCCAATAAAGGAACTTCTGGAGGCATCACCATCCCTGACTTCAAGCTCTATTACAGAGCTGTGGTCCTGAGAACAGCTTGGTATTGGTACAAAAATAGACAGGTAGAACAATGGAATAGAATTGAAAACCCTGATATTACCCCACAAACCTATGATCACCTGTTTTTTAACAAACAATCCAAATTTGTACAATGGAACAAAGAGAACATCTTCAACAAATGGTGCTGGCATAACTGGTTGTAGACATGTAGAAGACTGCAGTTAGACCCAAGCCTATTGCCTTGCACAAAACTTAAGTCAAAATGGATCAAAGATCTCAACATAACTCCAGCTACACTGAACCTATTAAAAGACAAAGTGGGAAATACCCTTGAATTAATCGGTACAGGAGACCACTTCCTGAACATAACAGCAGTAGCACAGACCCTGAGGCCAACAACTGATAAATGGGACCTCCTGAAACTGAGAAGCTTCTGTAAGGCAAAGGAGACAGTCAGCAAGACAAAATGGCAGCCCACAGACTGGGAAAAGATATTCAACAACCCCACATCTGACAGAGGGCTGATCTCCAAAATATACAAAGAACTCAAGAAGCTAGTCCCCCAAACACCAAACAATCCAATTAAAAAGTGGGGTAGAGAACTAAATAGACAATTCTCAATAGAGGAGTCTACAATGGCTGAAAAACATATGAGAAAGTGTTCAGCACCCTTAGTCATCAGGGAAATGCAAATCAAAACAACTCTGAGATACCATCGTACTCCTATCAGAATGGCTAAAATAAAAAATACCAATGACAGTTTATGCTGGAGAGGATTCGGAGAAAGAGGAACACTCCTCCACTGCTGGTGGAAGTGCCAACTTGTACACTCACTGTGGAAATCAGTATGGCAACTCCTTAAGAAAATGGGAATGAGTCTACCACAAGATCCAGCAATTCCACTCCTAGGCATATACCCAAAAGAAGCACATTCATATAACAAGGACATATGTTCAACCATGTCATAGCATTATTATTTGTAATAGCCAGAAAGTGGAAGCAGCCTAGATGCCCCTCAACCGAAGAATGAATAGAGAAAATGTGGTACATTTACACAATGAAGTACTGCTCAGCAGAAAAAACAATGGAATCTTGAAATTTGCAGGAAACTGGATGGAACTCAAAGAAACCATTCTGATCGAGGTAACCCAATCGCAAAAAGACAAACATGGTATGTACTCACTCATATGTGTACCTGATTTTTGATATATAGTAGTGGCCATGATTTATCAGAGCTGTTTTTAATGATGTTTCTCAGAATGGTTTCCTCCCAGATGATGACTGAGAAGCTAATTGAAAAAAAATTGTGCCAAGTACCACAAGAGTAAAAGAACTGTGCTGTTTTCTGGGATTTTGTTTTTTACTTTTTTGTTGTTGGTGTTTTTTTGTTTTATTGTTTTTGGTTTTGTTTTTTTTTTGTTGTTGTTTTTTGCTTTTTAAATGGAGTGTGCTGGATGTCTCTACAATTTTGTTAAAATGACTGCCTAACCTGGAAAATCTGTTGCTGCTATTGATGTATAACATATTGCCCTTATATGTATATAAGCTAATTGAAACTCAAATATGTGATGAATCCAAGGTGTTTCAGAGAGTGCTCACCTGTGCATGCAAATTTGATTTCATCTTTAGTAAGTAGTAAAGTTATATGCTTGCCAAAAAAAAAATAAGTGACACACTGGAAGACAAATGTCACACAATTTCAATTTTATGTGTAACCTAGAAATGATGAACTTATGGGAACAGAGAGCAGAATTGTGGCTATTAGGCTTCAATGTGGGTTTTTAACAATGGGGAAACGATTGGTTTAATGATATAAAACTGCAGTTGGACAAGAGGCATGGACTCTGTGAAGTCTTGAGATCTATTGAGAGCATGATAAATATGGTTGATAACAATATTCTATATTTTAAAAGTTGTGAGATAGTATACTTTAAGTGTTCTCAAAACAAAAATGATGAATATGTGTGATATAACATGTTAATTGGTTTAATTTAGCCATGCCATTGTGAACATACTGTATTGTGTATCATAATTGTGCATGACTTTATTTATGAGCTAAATAAATGAATGAAAAAAAAAAGAAGGGACTTTGAGAGCCCATCCCACGGGAAGGGATGCTCTCATCGGGGACACATGGGGGAGGGCCTAGGCCTGGCCTAGGATGATGTTGTGGAATTTGGGGAGCCCTGTGGAGGGCTCTATGCTCTATGGTGAGTGGAGGGGGGAAGGGAATGATGGGGAATTGGGAGGGAGGCGGAGAGGGAGAAGGGATTGACTTGTGAAATTATAATTTGTAAAAATTAAAAAATAAATTAAATAAAAAACAAAATAAATAAATAAATAAAACAAAAAACCCATAGGGTTTCAAAATTAGGGGTAAATATTTTTTCTAGAGCTTTATTTTGAATCAACTATAGGACTAATATAAATTGGGCATACAATATATATATATATATATATATATATATATATATATATGAGCTAATGATAGTAATTGATCATGGGGATTGTGGGAATGTAAGGAAGAGCTGACACATGAAATGTTTTTAGCAACACTTGTGACATAGAAAAATGTCAGCAAATGAAAACAACTATTTTTATAAATATGCAATAAGTATGTGGCATTCTCATTTTCATACCAGGAAAGTATGGACTTTACTTTAGTTTTACCAGTGATATAAAGTAAAAAGGTCTGCTTTGAGCAATAAAAATAATACCCAGAGACTGATATTGGGGTTCAAGGTTTAAACTGAAGATCAGAGAAGCAAACAGCTAAGCCACATCTTGCCTCTGACCAGCTGAAATGGCTGATCCTGTCACCAGGAATCCTCAAAGGCAAAAGGTTCTCAAATCCTATCTCCTCCTATTCCTTTTGTTCCTTTCTCCAGAGAGCTGTTTCACTCCTGCCTCCACCACCTTAATGTTGTGGCATATGATGCAAAGTGCAGAGATCACCTTTGTATTAGCTCTTTCTTTTAGGACTGGATCAATTTCTTATAGTAGGTGTTGCCTTGAACTACCAGAGATCCATCTACCTCTTAATCCTGAGTCCTAGGATTAAAGCACCACCTAGTTTCTATAGATAACTGGTATGGCTGCTTTGCTATTTTGATATCCAGTGACTATAAATCATAAACAATATATTACCTTTTTTTGTCTAATACCAAAAGGAAAGCTACAACTAGCATAAGAGAAACCATATACAATAAGTACATACCATATATATAGGCAATAAATTCATCAACAAAATACAGTCCATTTGCATGACAAATTCAGAGAATGTATCTTCGTTATCTATTCTATGTTGGTGAGTACAAAGTCTTCTACCGAATTTATTTTCTATTCTAATTTGCATTATCAAATTATCTGTATATGTCTCTCAAATCACTTATACTTTACATATCTCTAATGAGTTTCTTTCTTCAGTCTGATAAACAAGGAAAACTATAACTATCGTTTTCAACTCCCTCAGAGACTTAAGAATTAAAATTAACTGAGTAAACAGGAAGTGCAAGCAAGAGACATCCAAAAATTATGAAAAATGACAAAAACAGCTGTCTGCCTGGACAGTCACCCAAGTTTCTTCTGCAACATTGAGTCATCCACCTTTCTCCTATAAGTCTAGCATATCTTATAGACTTTTCTGTGAAACAGGATATTCTGAAGGACTGCCCTGCCTTGTCTTGATGATGTTTGCAGTTACTCTTTTTGGTGTCCTGTTTTTCCAATTTGGACAGCATACTGTCAGCAGTCAAGATAAGGGCAATTTCTTGCCCCATTGCTGCTTTTGCCACAAAGAAAGTAAACTCAATGTGGAGTTTTTTCAGTACTCACCAACTTCTCTATGTTAGACTGGTGCTGTCAGGAACAGACATGACCCACTGTCATAAAAATAACTATGCTATTAAAACATTTTAAGTGCTATATTCTGTAGATCTCTGAAGTGTTTGAAGATAAACAGTCTTTCTAAAATATATCTTGTTTGACATTGAAAATATACCTAATATGACTACAGGTTCAATTGTATAGGTAACTAGTTAATAACCTAAATAACCATATTATATTACATATTTGATAATGATAACTTTCAAGTACTAGATATGTGCATTACATTATTAAATGAGTTTTATAGTTGCAATAACTTGAACAGTATTATATATATATGTATATATATATATATATACATATATATATAAAATTAATCTCAAATTTGTGTCAATATACCATATAGAAAAGTCCAATCCAATGTAAAATATTTAATACAAGTAGTTGCTTTTTAAGAGTAGCTTCAATAATCTTTTTTTAATCTTATCATTTCTATATATTCCTTTTTCTTTAATTTTCAAAACAAAAGCCTTAAATATAATTCACTTTCTTCAGCTTTCTTTCTGACCATAGCCAACAACATTTTGTAACCAATTTCCTAGACAAGGACAGATATCCATAACTTATTAAATGACCTAAATCCACACACCCCACTGTTTGGGAATGTGGGTGTCATGTTCTTAAAGTTACTTCGTGCTGTCTGGGAGTGATCTTTAGGGGATCCTGAAAAGAAAAATTGGGGTTAACTGTCAAGTTGTATCATGTTTTCCAATTTAAACATAATGGAGAGGTGCAGGGTTTGCCTCAAGCCCTGGCTAGAGTAGTCTGTGAGGCTGGATCATCTCAGCTAGACACATCAAAATTGTTCTAAGCCATGTCTGTAAGACTGTATAATCTCCACCTGCCACCTTAAAATTGTTCTGAGCAATTTCTTTGAGGCTTATCCTGTCTCCAGGAATTCTTAAGGCAAAAGGCTCTCAGATCTTGTTTCCTCCAACTTTTTTTTCCTTTCTCTGACCACCATATCACTCCTGTCTCCAACTCCTTATTGATGGCATTGAAGGCATATGACCCCAGGTGCTGCGATCAACTTTTTGTAAGATGTGTCTTTTAGGACTGGATCAATTTCATGTAGTCAGTGTGGCCTTGAAACAACATATATCCACCTAACTCTTAATCGGTTCTGGGATTAAAGGTGTGTACACCCACCACCTAGCTTCTATAGCTAAGTAGTATGGCTGCTTTGCTATTTTGATCCCCAGGGGCTTTAATAAATCATAAACAATATATTGCCACACTGCCTCTGCAACAAATATATGATTCTGCATTCAAATTATTCATGAAATAAACAAGCTCAACTTAATATATTAATAATGAAATTTTGTATAGAGAAGTCAGAAGACTATAATTTTGATCCCCTTGATGGAATTAAAATGGAATATGGTGTATTTGAAGCAAAAAAGAATACAGAATAATTGTGTCAATTATAATGACCAGTGATGTTTAATATACAAAACCATAGAATGTATCAAAGATGTATTTATGCTGCTGGGTTTAGGCCAACTTAGATATTTGAATTTCACTTTCAAGAGTACCAAATACATACTGATACATACAAATTATTTTCTTTCTGTCTTAAATTAAGCAAGTTTATTACAAGTTCTACATGTGTTTAATACAGTCTGATTACTCTCTACCCATTCGTCTTATCTCCCTTTCACCTCACTCAACCCCAACTCCTCTGTAGTGATATTTTGGTTGTGCTCTAACAAATAAAGCTTTCCTGGAGATAAGAGGGTGGAGCTAGCCACTATTTAACCAGAGGGGTCTGGTGTCTGTAGAGAAAGACAGGGAGTGATAAGGTGGGGCAGAGACAGAAGCTCAGCCCTTTTCTGCTAAGAAGTTGGTGAGGTGTTAGCTGTGGCTTGCTTCATTGTCTTTCTGATTTTTCAGCATTACCTGGTATCTGACTCTGGACTTTTATTATTGAAACGTTAGCTACACTCCTCTATACCTGTCTCTTTACCCAATTCATGACTTTTGATTTTGATTTGTTTTATGACTCATTTGTATTTCATCAGGTCTATTTGTGCTATCATTGGTATGGGGCTATCTGTGGGAACCTAGTGAGGTCACCAATTAGTTCACAACTAATGGCAACTCCTTTAATTAAATAGACACTCCTTTCTCTATCAGTAAAAAGTACTTCAGTAGTGACAGGGGAGCTCCTCTGACCCCTCCTCCATCCTTGTCTGCTTGTTGATGGGTCCCATTCTTGTGTAAACCCAGTACAGTACACAACAGCTGTTGAGAGTTCATGATTCCAATGCTGTGTATTCCTCAGAAGGTGACATTTTTGCAGCACCTGCCCCCATCTTATGGTTTATGCATTCTTTCCACTCTCTGTTTTGCAATATTCCGTTGGCCTTATAATGAACAATGCAAAAATGTTATTTAGGACTAATCACTAAATCATTACTTGTTCTGGCCCTGTGTTTTCATTTTGACCACTCTTCAACAGAAAGAGGCATTTCTTATTAAGCAAGAATGATCATTGTCTATGACTAAAACACATTAACTTATTGAGGGAGCAGAATCAAGTTCCCCCAAGGTCAATAATATCCTATGAGCTTCTGAGCATATTCCCTTTGCAGCCCTGCTGGCCAGGGCATTGGCAAGTTGACATATATGTGATACTGACTTATCAAGTTAGTGTCATAGTTCATAGGGCTCATAGCTGAATGAAATGATTGAATCCTTTTTTTATCCAGTAATCTGCCTAACACCTTCTGATACCAAGAAACCTAGCTGGCAGTGAGGAAGGTTCTACTCAACTCCCTTTTAATTTCACAATGTCATACATTCATCTTATGTGCTGTCTCTAGCGATCTGGTCTTATAGTATAGGTCTGATGGGAAACTAAGACTTTGTCTTGGCAGTCTTTGGATCTTCTCTGAGCATTAAATAATAAAGATGTATCTCATACCTGATATCATAGGTGCTGTTTAATTTATGCATAGCTTCTAGGAGGAACATATTCTAGCCATGCAAGGGTTCATTGATATAGCTGTGTATCCTTAAAAAGGTAAATTTTATTTTTGTTTACTTATATTAGTTTTCCACATGCCTTTTCATACCTCTCAATTTTAATTAGCCTTCCTCCCTATACCTTAATCTCCCATATTCCACAGCCACTCATTTCTTTTACATTTTCTACCCTAATCTACTTTCTTTTTTTTTATTTCAGATTACATGCTGCTTTTTTAAATTAGTTCAAATTAGGAACAAGCTTGTTTTACATATCAATCCCTTCTCCCTCACTCTCCCCTCACCCCCCACACCTTCTCCTCCACTCCTGAACTATCCCCACCCCATCCACCCTCCATTCCCCAGGCAGGGTAGGAACCTCAACACGGGCTCCGGAAAGACCACCACATTATCCTAGGCTGGGCCTAGGCCCTTCCCCATGTGTCCAGGCCAAGAGTGCCTGGGATGGACTCTCAAAGTCTCTTCTTACACTAGAGAAAAATACTAATGCACTACCAGGGGCCCCTAGAGTGCAGAGCACTCCTCATTAACATCCATGTTCAGGGGTCTGGATCAGTCATGTACTGGCCTCCCAGACAGCAGTCTGGGGTCTATGTGCTCTCCCTTTTTCAGGCCAGCTGTTTGTGTGGGTTTCACCACCATGGTACTGACCTTCAATCTTCATTACTCCTCTGCAACTAAGTTCCAGAGTTCAGTTCAGTGTATATATGTGGATGTCTTCCTCTGCTTCCATCAACCAGTGGATGAGGGCTCTACAATGGCATAAAAAATAGTCATCAATTTCATTTTAGGGAAAGGGTGTTTAGGTTATCCTCTCCACCATTGCCTGGATTGTCAGTTCATCCTTGTAGGTCTCTGGAAATCTCCCTAGTGCCAGATCTTTCCTTGGACCTATAATGGCTCCCTCTAATATGGTGTCTCTCATCCTGCTCTCATCAATTCTTCCCCAACTCAATATTTCTGCTCCTCTATTTCCTCCTCTCTTCTCCTCTTCTTCTCCTCTCATTCTGGCAGCTCCCTCTCCCCTACCCTCAAGCTCCCAATTAGCCCAGGATTTCCTGCCCCTTCCTATCCCTGGGGTCCATGTATTTTTCCTTAGAGTCCTTCATGTTTCCTAGTTTCTTTGGTGAAGAGGATTCTAAGCTGGTAATACTTTGCTCTATGTCTAAAATTCATAGATGAGTGAGTACATCCCATGTTTGTCTTTTTGTGACTGGGTTACCTCACTCAGGATGCTTTCTTCTAGTTCCATCCATTTGCCTGCGAATTTTAAGATTCCATTGCTTTTTTTCTGCTGAGTAGTACTCCATTGTATAAATGTACCACATTTTTCTCTATACATTCTTCAGTTAAGGGGCTTCTAGGTTGATTCCAGGTTCTGACTATTACAAACAATGCTGCTATGAACATGGTTGAACATATGTCCTTGTTGTATGAAAGTGCATTATTTGGGTATATGCCCAAGAGAGGAATTGGTGGATCTGGAGGTAGACTGATTCCCATTTTTCTGAGCAACCACCATATTGATTTCCAAAGTGGTCTTAAAAGTTCTCACTCCCACCAGCAATGGAGGAGTGTTCCTTTTTCTCCACATGCTCTCCAGCATAGATTTTCTTTGGTGTTTTTTATTTTACCCATTCTGACAGTGTGAGGTGGTATCTCAGAGTTGTTTTGAGCTGCATTTCTATGATGGCCAAGGATTATGAACATTTTCTTAAGTGTCTTTCAGCCATTTCAGATTCCTCTGTTGAGAATTCTCTATTTAGTTCTGCACCCCACTTTTTAATTTCATTGTTTGGTGTTTTTGTGGCTAGCTTCTTGTGTTCATTGTATATTTTGGAGATCAGCCCTCTGTCAGATGTAGAGTTGGTGAACATCTTTTCCCATTCTGTGGGTGGTCATTTTGTCTTACTGACTGTGTCCTTTGCCTTACAGAAGTTTCTCCATTTCACGAGGTCCCATTTAGTAATTGACCGTCTCAATGTCTGTTCTACTGTTGTAATGTTCAGGAAGCAGTCTCCTTTGACAATTTGTTCAAGGGTAGCTTCCACTTTCTCTTCTAGAAGATTCAGAGTGACTGGATTTATGTTGAGATCTTTGATCCATTTTCACTTAAGTTTTGTGCATGGTGACAGATAAGGATCTATCTGCAATCTTCTGCATGTCTGAATCCAGTTTGCCAGCACCATTTGTTGAAGATGCCATCTTTCTTCTGTTGTATAGATTTAGCACCTTTGTCAAAAATAAGGTGTTCATAGGTGTGTAGGTTAATATCAGGGTTTTCAATTTGATTCCATTGGACTATCTGTCTATTTTTGTGCCAATACCAAGCTATTTTTCATATTAACTACTTTTTATTATGCCCTTTCCATAGGTATTGCCTCCTCGATGGCTTCATCCTGATAGATTTCTGGCTCTGTAGGAACTCTCTTGCTATTATCATGTCCTCTGTGGGTGTGCGTCTTCATTCTAACTCAGCTATGATTTACTATAACTTGTGAATGAGGAGAATGACACACAGAGGTTTATAAAGAATGATGTGTCCTGTGTTCTTAATTCTGATATGTAGTGTACCATGTGATATTTATTTGTACTAAGATGCATTATTTACTCTCCTGCTTTCTTTAATTTCATTGTTCATAAGATCGCCCCATGCTTTAGGATAATGTACAAAGAATAAATGATTTGACCATCCATAAGCAGATTATGAGTGATATCTGGGATGAATATGGTTATTTTGATAGTCTTTATGCCAAACTTCATTTTCACACTGACACACTATTTCAAACAATATTGAGCTTTCAATTTTATTTCTTATTCTACATCAAATGTCAACTATTTGTTCAAATTTCTTCTAAATCTCATTAACACTACAATGATTTTAATTAGAATTATATTAAATCCATAAATCAATTTGTGAAGAATCAACTTTGTATTCTTACTAATTACTCTCAGAATCTAAGTAGTCACATAGCACCTCTCTCAATTTATTAAAATCTGTTAAGATCCATAAGCAAATTTCATATGTCCTGTAAGAGCTCTGTACACTTCTCATAATTTTAATACATGCTTTACTTTTGTAGAAAAGTATCTTATAAGATATGTGAAATGGATCTTGTGGATATATAGGCAAACAATTGTTTATCTTGAGGCACATTAAAGCTTCATATCTCTTAATTTCATTTGATTAGTGTAATGGATTTTCAATTGGCTCAGTTACATCTTTCAAGAAGATTATCAGATTTTCTACAACTATTGAAATTTAGCTTTTACCCATAACTTTGCAATTTACATCATTTTCTTTCCTCACAGTAAGTTAGAATAATATAAATTAGATATAGGCCATCATTCATTTTACCCATATCCAAATATAATTATTCTGCTTTTATTTTCCCCAATTGGGTACAGTGTATAATTTCATCACTTGACCTACCTTGCAATATTCTAATACTCATAAGTTAAAAAAAATAAATAAAAGGAAGCAGGTCACAAAGTAGACCAAATTTCCAAAGGCAATAAAAGAAAAAAAGTGGCTGTGCATTTTCCAGAATTTCTACATGGAAGAATTATTCATTTGGCAAGTTATTCTGAGTCATGATAAAAACAATCAGCAATTAATACTTTCTTATTCCAGTTCATCTTAGTGTTTTGATATACCAATGATGGTTTTAATTAAACATTTTTCAGAAAGAGAGGTAGAAATGTTGGTATTAGTTTGTACTCTAGGAACAAGCATGGATTTTCCTAAGCAGAAAAAGGAATAACACATGCATGCATCTCTCTCTCTCTCTCTCTCTCTCTCTCTCTCTCTCTCTCTCTCTGTGTGTGTGTGTGTGTGTGTGTGTGTGTGTGTGTGTGTGCATGTACATGTGTCTAGGGGGAACGTGTCTGTGTTTCTGTGTGTACTTGTGTTCACAAATGGATGTATGTGTATTTGGTTATGTATCTATGTGTGTATGTTGATTTTTGTCTGTGTGTAGGTGTATGTGTTCCTTATGTACAGATGTGTCCCATTGAGTTTCTGTGCAAATATGAAAATGTATGTGTTGTGAAGAGAAGACAGTGTTATTTGTTGTCAGGAGCCATCTACCTTTCTGTTTTTAAAGGCAGGATCTCTCTTATGTGGAACTTGCCAGTCATGCTAATAAAGATGGCATGAGTATTATTTCCAGGAATCTACCATCATCTACTTAACAGTTTTGTAATTCAATTTTTGTCACAGTACTAACATTTTTTTGTAATGATCTCTGAGGATCAAAATAGGTCTTCATGTATACAAAGCAGACACTTTAGGTACAGTGTCAACCTCCCAGGCTCATGAATGATGATTACACAATTATCACAATAATGTTCCTGCAGACCCAAAGGTGCAGGAACTCTGTGACATAGAGCAACAACAGCATGCCTAAGGGGAGTCCCAGTGAGGGACCAACATGGATTGTGTATCAGAAACCAGAAGCCCCAAACCAGACAATGACTCTGCTACAAACACTTACAAGTAAAGATGTATGGATAAAAAGGTTTACAGCATGACTCACTGTGTCATACTACAGCTTCCATGATAAGATGTTTTCCTTTTTTGTCTTTCAGTTTTTAATTTCTTTTGTTAAATTTTATTTTATTTCAGGAAGGAGGATATGAAGGGGTGGAAAACGAATAGAATCAAGATGCATGTTGTGGAAGACACAAAGAATGAATAATGAAAAAGTTTTAAAGGAAAAAGAAGAAAAGAAAATTCATGTAGGGAAAATTTCTTTGAAAAAAAATCATGGTTTTATTTAAGAAATTAGAAGAATTCAAAATCCAATAATTGTTTTATATGTCAAAAAATAATTTTTCCATACTCATTTAAATGGATTTATTATGTGGCCTTTCTGGACAGCATACCAAGTTGGTTATTTCATAGTACAAAACTTCAAAGATCTCTTCTGTCACTCAAAGCATTGGAGAAAGACAAAGCTTTCTATAGTTTCTAAATATGTTATCAATCATGTCAGAGGATGTCCCTTAGACATGCAATGTGAGTTCCCGCTCATATTGACTATTGAGAATCTATCAAGGTTTAATTCAATAACACTTTTGTTTAATAAATTAGTTCACTATGTAGAGTACCTCACAGCATTTATAAAGCCTTGAAGTAGATTTCCCAATTAAATTGGATATGATGGCACAAGTGTTTAATCCCAGAACCCACGAGACGATGGCAGAGGATCAGATGTTAAAGGTTAAATTCTTCTCAGAAAAAAATTTGAAGTCCAAACTAGAATACATGAAGCTCTGCAGAGAGAGACAGAGACAGAGACAGAGAGAAAAAAACACAAAGAAAAGATTGTCACAGACCTTTATAGAGCATATTGAGTCCTCAGATTATATGGCATGTCAGTGAGTTAGCATTGAAAATGTATGCATATATATGTGAGAGGCTAGAAGTCTAACTCAACAGTACTGTCCTAACACACAAAAGGCTTCAGCTAATGTGTCATTTTTACTTACCTTCTGTGGATCTGACACTTGAGGAAGTGAATTGTTTTGATGTATAGAGATTCTTTAAAGCATAGATTCTGGGAGATGGGTAAGTGATTAAAGTGCACTCCATAGAAGCATAGGGTTCCAAGGTTTTATCCTCAGAAACTTTGAGGTGGGCATGATAATCTGCCTGTTATTCCAACCCTGTAAGGAAGAGACTAGGGGCCATCAGAACTAGTAAGACAAGGCACTTTCAAGAGTGCAAGGATAACTGAGGGATCCTGCCCCATTGAACAAGTGTAAAAGTGACCAAGATTGTTCTGCATATCAAACATTGCTATTCACATGCATAAATGCACACACACACACACACACACACACACACACACACACACACACACATACACGCACACATGTATCTACACACACACAATTGAAAATATGAAAACAAAGGAAATAAAACTACTCTATGATCAGACCTTATGCTTCCTTCTTACAGATTGATCTGCACTTGTTTTCATTCTAACATCACACATAACTTATGGTTTCTGCCTAGATACCTAACAAAAAGGTTAATGGATACAGAAACTATGTCATAAAGATACATAAAAGGAGTGTATGTGGTCACAAAGAAGGATAAAATTATAATATTTTTCATTAAAATAGATGGAACTTGAGATTATCAGTTTAGGAGAAATAAGTCAGACTCATCAAGACAATGTTTCTTGCTTTCTCTTGTCACAAACATAGAACCCTGATTTCAAACAGACATTGTCAAAATATACATTCTATGAAAGGATAACTTCATAATAGCATTATTTTTTTCAGACAAAAGTATGTATTAGTACAAAAAACTAGTGTCTAGGATGAGGCATAGGGAACTTTTGTTGCAGATGAATAGATATCAGAGACTCATGAGCACATACAAGCTTTCATGTTTGTGGATCTGTCATTCCTGACACAGTGCTAAGTGTTGTATATATCTCACTATCTTTCTGATACCAATAATTACAAAGATTCCTGCAAATTCGAACCCTAGAAAAGCATAAAATAAAATTATGAAAGTAATCTTTATTTTTATATTAACTTTCTGCTGTTTTCATATGCTAATCAACTCTATGATGTGGTATACATATTTGAATTTTGCAAGGAAGAAGTGATTTTGAAATCCATAAACTAAATCCTACAGTAAGCTTGAAAGAATTACAAATGTCCGTGCAAGACAGAGGGTTCCAGACAGAATGATCTTCAACTCCTTCCGGCGCATGTGCTTTCTGTCTTCATCTAGTTAAAATTGCTTGCACTTAACATTCATTTGCATATTATATAGACATTCCCCTTGATATTTCTAATCTTTGACATCTCGTATCATTATTAAACCAATCACCGTAACACCTACTTCAAAAAATGATACATTACATCCCTTGAGTTTATCAATCATGGAACAATCTCAGCCCATCATCACATGAATTATTACAAAACTATTTGATATGTGTACCAAAAAGGGGAAAGTCGTCTCTTGTCTTTGAACTTTTTAAGACAATCACATTAGGGCTGAACTGTACCGCACTCTCATGTCAATTATAAAGACATTATTCAATGGCTCTACTCAATCCATTTGACATACAGTTAACCCCACAACTTTTACTATTAACTTTCCTTTCCACTTCTTTTTATTTTTGACACTTACACATCATAAAAGATAGGTAGGATCTTTGAAATGGAATTTGAAATCAAGCAGTCCAGGGTTTGGTAGTGTGGGGGAAATGAAACTGGTATGTAAATCAAAGTGAGTTTTATTGGACCACAAGATGGTTGCAGACAGTATCCTCAAAAGGTAATAATTAACCTTGAATGTTATAACAGGAAAGTTTTTCTCATCTCAACTTTCTTTCATTCCCTCAGGATACTTCAAAGAGAATAAATCAGTGTGTTGCTAATGTGTCTTTACTACATTTTCAACACTTACCATTTTAACCAAGATAGAGGAGACTTCATGTTTAAAGACTTCAGGTACTGAAGCAAGATAAAATAATGCACTTTGGTTTTTAATTTTGTTATGTTATATATATGTGTAGGGAATGTATCTTCTTTCAATGTACTGTGATGATAAAATGTTTCTCTTTAAATATTTTATGCATTAAATATTACTTGAAATAAAAAGATAAAAACACTGCACAAAATATTACAAATTATGAAAGTATTAGAATCATAAAATTTTAGTAAACTTGGAAATATCACTTTATGAGGACAGAAATTCTATTTATCTCACTTGTTTTGAACCAATTATATCTCATTTTATTTCCTACTACTTCAGAATGTGGTACTATTTGATTATAGGTCTTTAAAGACTTAATTCAAATGCAGCAGGCTTAACAGGTCCTAACTGAGTTTGTTACAAGTAGAGGACATTCACAGAAGAGATACACAAGAGATGCCTGTAGGGAGAAGGAACCCTGTGACACAACTAGAATGGGCCAACTGTAGACCAAGCAGACAGGAATCAGGAAAATTAAATTTCCATGCCTCCAAAGAAAACTCCCTGAGTCCAGAATTGTGTGAATGAAATTTCTTTCATGTAAACTCCCTAAATCTGTGAATTTTTATTATGTTTGCCCTAGCAGTTTAATGTAGTGGTACAGTTGTGGTCACAGCAGGACAATAAAAATTTTAATACAAGTCTTCTGACACTTTTGTACACAGTGAGTTTCATACATCCTTTTCTGTGTGTCTCTAGTTTCTCAGATAAAACGAAAATAAGGCAATCTCTGTCCTTGATGATGCTGGGATACCTTGTCAAAGCTGATAACAATTAGATGCAGTAGTAATGAATATTTGAAATGTGAATTTATTTGTTATTTATATGTTGGTTACAGATAGGAAATAAATTCTACCAGTAATGTAGAAGAGCGATCATCCAAAGAAAACAATGGCAATTTCCATTGCCATTTTTTGTTGTGACACTTTGGTAAGATTAGAACATTATTAGTACTTATCAAGTGAAGACCATGGCGGAGTAAGAAACATCCTTCAGTGCACACAGCCAGCTCCTCCTACCCTCATGTCTTCCATACACACCAAATTATTAGGATGATCTGATACACATTACCATTAGTGCTGATATTAGAAGAGTCTGATGTCCAAACATCAGAAGGTTGCAATTGAACTGGACTCTGAAGCTAAAAATTTAAAAACACCATTGTGCATGTCATAGTAAAATATCAATAGAAAACAGAAAACACTATATGGCTACCTAAACAATGCTGTTCCCCTTCATGTGATATAAGCATGTGATTTCTAGTTTATTTAATATTTAGCAAAAATCATATTGAATTACAGTGAAAGCTGACTATTGTTATCAGTTGGGTAAAGTGGAGGAATAAAAAGTGGAATCTCTTTATTTACAAGTTAGAGTACTAATACCGGCTGTTCATTAGAGTAGTGGATGGGTCCTGTCTACAACTTTTGTAATTACTTCCATTCATCTTATTCTTATTTTCTTATAGTAAAGTTGTTATTTGGAATAATACAAATTTTAGGTACCCTACTCCTACATAATATATGAATTAACTCTAGTAGGTTGAAAACATTTTGTTTAACTTGTGGTCAATTGCTTTTTAATTTATTATTATTTCTATACTGGTGGGTCTGTTATGCAGTTGATCCCCCAAAAGTGCTCATTAAATTCTCTTCTATTTTATTCTGTGCACCTTTATGTCTCCTACATGCCTATGGAATGAAACCAAAATACTTCTAATACTTAATTCTCCAGAACAAATTATACAGAATATGATTCAAGTATATATTTATTTAACATTCTTGTCAAGTAAAAATTTCTCTGCAAGTCAATATATCAATAATTTTATAAATAATAGGCATAATTTAAATGAATATACTACCAGTGGGAGTTTTGGCATACATATATATGCATGAGTATATATCTACATATCTACTTATGCATCTCCATCTTTGCAAAACTGTAGCATCTATTGAATGCATCTCACTTAGCTGACTCTATTACCAAGCATATTCTATACAACATTACACCTGAAGATATTTCTAATTTTTTCATTCAGTGATGAATTTTTTTTCCTTCTCTATGTTCTCAGTAATATGCTATTGAGCTGTTTTCTCTTTAGAAGAGCTCGTACAAGTCACACAGATAATGATTATGCCATCTCAATTCTACAGGTATAATAGGCAAATACTGGGCAGAAAATACATACAACATGTACTTTAGAATAATGAGTTTCCTGATCCCTCATGTTCTCCTCCTTCCTCCCCTTCCTCTTACATCACTCCTCCATCCTCCTGTGTTCCAAATTTGCTCAGGGGATCATGTGTATTTCTCCTTTCCCAGGTGTTGATGTATGTCTCTTTTAGCATCAAGCCAGGGAAGTCTGTGGGACCTATGGCAGTGGAACTAGTATTTATTCCTAGTTCACAGATTTTGGGAGCCCATTCCCTATTGAGGGAATATAATCTCAGCCTAGATTCATGAGGGAGTGCCTAGGACCTGCCTCAAATGATGTGACAGACTTTGATGATGCCCCCCACCCCTGCCATGGGAGGCCTCACCCTCCTTTGGATGGAGTTGGTGGGGGATATGGGAAGATCTGAGGGAGAGGGAACTGGGATTGGTATATAAAATACGTTTGTTTTTAATTAAAAAAACAGACAAAAATAATGAGTTTCCATCAGGAGGTCATTACTTCTGTGTCTTTGGAAAATGATTTTCAGGTTTCTCCTAATGACAAACTTGAAACTATTTCCAAAGATATATTCATGAGTTAAATAAGAACTTGACACTTGGCAATGTCTGAAAGCAAAATATAACTTAACTAAAATACAGTGTCTGAACACACATACCCAGAAGTGAAAACAGCTATTCCTGTTTCACAATTTCATATAATTAAATTTTGGTTAAAAATCATATTACTTAAGCTGAACTTATATGCTTCTCAATGTTGGTCAACAATTCAGAATACTGCCAAAATGCAAATAACAAATCTAAATATATACAAACCTTAAACTAAGAATTAACTCTGCTTTATGGGCTTTGTTTGATGATTTTATATGAATATTTAGAAATATACTTATTTTTTGGAAGAAGAAAAAAGACATTTAAAATGCTCATCAAAATTTCCCAGCAATATAATTTTCTCCATATGTATGTAGTTTTTCTCATAGAGTAAGTCAGTGTTTTTAATTCCACCATACAATGTAAACAGTTACATGGGATATCAATGGTGATGAGATAGATTTAGAATACTTGATTAACTGTTGCTGCCAGAGGATTAAATCATGAGAAGTTCACTGTATTAAACACACAGTGACCTTGATAATTCTCTACTTGAGGATATGCAGGGTAAAAGAAGGAAGCTAGTGTAGCAAGAAACAGCTCAATGAGTGAAAGAAGAAAAAGAAGAAATAGAATTATATATGGTCTTTAAGCACATAAGTTTCTGAGGTTTGGCTGCCTAGGTAAAATATGACTTCAGATATTTCTCATAATCTTGATAAATTCCTTAATATTTCTACTTTCAGTTTCTCTGTCACCAAAATAACTCATACTATCTTCCTCATTATTTATGAGTAGAAAACAATAATGAATCAGAAACTTAGGGACCTTCTAAAACAATGGGGTCACTCCATTTTAACACTTAAATATTATCCATAGTTGTAATTATGTTTATGACTCAATAGTACATTATCTGAAATATAAGAAATCTTGGTGAACTGGTGTCCAAGAGTTCTTTCTACTGTTAATGTGTTACAAATCATGATTTTCCATCAGACTTAAAGTGTGATGTATAATTGTAAGAGTCATTCACAATGCATGATAAAGTATTGTCTGACTTTAAAGCCAAAAGAGCTCTGGTTATATGTTAACTGGGTGTTACTTGAATAACTACAACTTCACAGGCAGAGAGGAGGACTAATCAAATAAAAGGTTCCATCTTTGAGGTTGAGGTTCAGCCATCAAGCAACCTCTCAATATTGTGTTCTAAAGAAAATAAGCTGGTTGAACTTGGGAATGATAGAGGTAGGAGGGTTAGTGGGGGATGTGTTTAGATTTCAATCAGTGGTTCTTTTAGAGTTGTTCTCAATCTTTCTAATGCCATGAACCCTTAATACAGTTCCTCACACTGTAGTGATCCCCAACTATAATATTATTTTGTTGTACTACATAACTGTTAATTGGCTACTGTTATGAACTATAATTTAATTATCAGATGTGCACAGGATCTAATATGGTACCCATGATTGTGAACCACTGGATTAGAGTGTCCATACAGTTGCAGGGGTAAATTGAGATATTAGTAAGTCAACAAGAGAGACATAAATCTGAATTTTATTCAGCAATGAGGAAATACTTAGCAAAGGTACTCAGCATAAACTTGACAAAGCAGAGTTCATCAGGCTATGGGTGAGTGACAGATCTTAAACCAGCATCAGAGGATATTCATATGTAAGAGCTTTAAAAGTGTATTTACTTAGGCTAGGTATGCAAAGTCAGTGATCTGGTAAAGCTGTTTTACCCTAATTTTAATGAAAAATAGATAACTTTTGCATTATATTGCTGCCTGTCAAAAGTTCCTCTTTTTTATGTACATACCATCAACATTCTAAAGCATAAATAGTGGACATTTATTTGTTGTCTTCAACCAGTTTTCATTTCAAGCCTTTCACAAAAAGGGGGATGACTCCATTTATTGGCATAATTTGCAGTAATGTATTTATTATCCATATTGTTGAAAACTGACCTCAAAATAACATAAATCTGTTCTAAGGAACACATCCAAATAAAGTCGCCCTTCATTCAAGTTCTAAATAACCTACTTTTATTTGTAAAAGCAAGAAAAAGATACAGGCATATTCATGGGTGCAAATGTGTATTAATTCAGCCCTCAGAAAAGTGAGAAGACAGAAAGTTTAAGGTACATGACAAGAAGGGACAAATTCTCAACTTTTAAATCTGTTTTACATTCTGTTTAAATAGAAGATGCATGTAGGGATAGTATGCATGTGTAATACTTTAGTATGTATAAATGTGCTACTATTTTCTTCTCTCATCAAACAGAGGAATTTATTCAGTAGTCAGAAGGCAGTAAACAGCATAAAATGCGAGAAATGGAAAGCTGGTAAAAGGCAAAGCATTCCATGATAACTAACATGGCCAGGGGCAGTCAGACAATTCTGGCATCTGGGTAGTATATGTTTCCAAATGGAATCGCCATTCCTTTGCAGAGTATGTCTCTTTGTCTACAAATGAACCTAAGAGATGCTAGAATTTCTGTCTTCTGATCTCATTATACAAAGCACTAAAATGAGCAAAGGAATATGTCCCAGAAGCTTTCATGTAGTTAATGGCAGCCTAGGGAAGTATAGCTTTGATATTCACCTGCTTAGCACACACTCAGAATACACAATTGTCTCCATGAATTTCTATCAAAGGCAGTATTACAGAAGAGTTATTTGTGCTCTCTTTCTATCTTTGTTTCTGTCTTTCTCATTTCTCTTGCTGTTCCGTTCTATATAGAGGCAACAATGATAGAAAGTTGTAAATAATTCTAATTTTTAGAATATTTATGTGATTGCACAATTTTGCAATTAAACCATAAAGAAAAAGAAACATTTCTAGTATATGCTGCTATGTATATGATTATCTGCCCACAGATACACATATGTATTTTCAAAGACATTTATATTGGTCCTAGATTTGTAATGAGGTGCTAGCCTTGACCGTGAAACATTACTGCTATTTTGTGGTTTCACATTCATTTATTTAACAAATGTTTCATGTGCAGTTAGAATATGCCATGCCCTGCTGAATAATGAACAGAGTAAAGCAAGAATGTCACAAAGATATAAAACAAAATGCAGTCTCTATTACCAAAAAGACTTATGACTGAGTAGGCAGACCTAGTCTTCATGTAACTGTGGTAAAATTGAGGGTGAATAACTATTAAATCTAGCTATTCAATAAAAAGGGTTAAATAATTCCAACTAGAATCCAGAAGTGAATGACATATCTTCTTCACCTTGTCCTCCTCTTCACCCTCCTCCTTCTCCTCCTCCTCCTCTTCTTTCCTTTTCCTACTATTTCTTCTTACATTGGGTGCTCATTAAACAGTCAGCAATTGGTATCCTGCTGTGGACTTCCTTTCTATTCTATTCAAATGCTTCAAATATTAGAAATAAAATGTTGCAATTGGTAAGTTCATGAGGATGAAAGAGTGTATGATATTTAAGAAAGTCAAAGGAGAGAATGGTGTTCTAAAGAGGTGAAATATTAAGAGAGGGCATTAACATTATTTAGAGGGAAATGACACTAACTTGAAATAAGTCATTCTTCTGTAAAGAAATTCATCTAAGGAAAAGAATTAGAATTATTTCCAGTTGAATTCAAGAGATCTGAAATAGGAAAACTATGGAATTGCATACAGTCCTGGATCTAGAGTGATGAGACTGAACTAGTAGCAAAAGAAAAAGAGTTTTCATCTGTTGTTCTTGAGATTCAGAACAAAGTGTCTCTGATATTTATTTTTGCCAGTTTGCTAATATCATGCTTCCATTGATAGGTTAGTTTGGGTGAGTCTTTGTGGCATATATATATATATATATGTACATATATATATATATATAAACATATATATATATATGTATATATATATATATTCACTTATATATGTACAATATGCACTGCTTGAGCCACATAAAGGGCTTTGTTAATGAATTGAGAAAACAAACTCAAAAAGAGGCAGGTCTGGTTTCTTGCAGTAGTATGGAACATGTGCTATATGTCAAACACAATTAAGAAATCTAGTGTGTGCTTCTTGGCACTTTATTATTCAACACCCATCTTAATTGTTAATAACTCCTAAGAGTACTGGAGTGAAATATGAAAGGGACTGAAAAATGAAAAATATCAAATTCTCAACAAGAAACCAAGTCCCAGAATATTTAGTGAAGGACATTCATAATGAAAAGCAAATTTATAATTTAATAATCATTAAAATTTTATTAGTATTCTGGGAAAATTTGCCAAATTACCACTAGCCAGAGGGTGTGTGTGTGGTGTGTGTGTGTGTGTGTGTGTGTGTGTGTGTGTGGGTGTGATTGAGTATGTATACATACATATATATGTTTATACACATATGTGTGTCTCTGTGCATACATTGGTATTGGAATGTTCTTTCAGGTCAGAGAACTTTTTAATACTATCAATAAATTAATGCACAAAAACTGTAAATGAGAAATGACAGTGATTTTGACAATGATGATGATGATAGAATACTTGTGAAAAGCATTGTTATTTCAGGATGCTATAGAATGTTCTCTATAGATGGAATGGTGTCTATGCTTTGTTTTCCAAATTTTTTTATTTGAATGAGAAACAGGATTGTTCTACATGACAATCCCAGTTCCCTTCTCCCTCCTGTCCTCCCCTACCACCCCACCCCCAAAATAAAACCCTGTCTATCACATATCCTTTCTGCTACCCCTGGATGGTGAGGACTTTCATAGCGTGTCATCAGAGTCTATCTTATCATTTAGGATAGGGCCTAGGCCCACCCCTGTGTGTCTTGGCTCAGGGAGTATTCCTCTATGTGAAATGGGTCCCAACGTCCACACCTGTGCTAGGGATAAATACTGAACTACTACAGGAGGTCCCATAGATTTCTGAAGTTTCCTCACTGAAACCCATGTTCCTGGGGTCTGGATCAGTCCCTTGCTGGTATCCCAGATATCAGTCCCAGAGCGAGAGTTCCCTGATGTTCAGGTCAGCTGTTTATGTAGGTTTCACCAGCCTGATCTGACCCCTTTGCTCTTCACTCATCTGCATCTGGATTCCAGTACAGTTCAGGGATTAGTTGTGGTGTCTGCTGCTACTTCCACCAGCTGTTGGATGAGGGCTATCTGGTGGCAAATAAGTCAGTCATCAATCTCATTATCCTGGGAGGGCTTTTACGGTACCTCTTCTCTGTTGCTAAGATTGTTAGCTGGTGTCATCTTTGTAGATCTCCAGACATTTCCCTAGGGCCTGATTTCTCTGCAATCCTAAAATGTCTCCCTCTATTATGGTATTTCCATTCTTGTTATCTTCTATTCTTCCCCTGACTCAAACTTTGTGCACCCTCATGTCCTCTGCATTCCTCCTCCTCTCCCCTTTTCATTCTCCAAGCTCCCTTCCCCTCTCCCTGTGCTCCCAATTTTCTCAGGGGATCTTGACCCTTTCCCCTTCTCCAAGGGACCATATATATCTCTCTTAGAGTCCTCCTTGTTTACTAGCTTCTCTGGCAGTGTGGATAGTTGGCTGGTAATCCTTTACACTGGGTCTAAAATCTGCATATGAGTGAGTACATACCATGTTTGTCTTTTTTGTGATTGGGTTACCTTGCTCAGAATGGTTTCTTCGAGTTCCATCCATTTGCCTGCAAATTTCAAAATTCTGTCATATTTTTCTGCTGAGTAGTACTCCATTGTGTAAATGTACCACATTTTCTCCATCCATTCTTCAGTTGAATGGCATCTAGGCTGCTTACAGTTTCTGGCTATTAAAAATAGTGTAGTTATGTATGAACATTGTTGAAGAGATGTACTTGTTGTAGGAATGTGTTAATTTTGGGTATATGCCTAAGAGTGGAATTGCTGATCTTGTGGTAGACTGATTCCCATTTTCTTGAGAGTCGCCATATTGATTTCCAAAGTGGATGTATGACTTGTCACCCCCACCCGTAGTGGAGAAGTGTTCTGCTTTCTCCACATCCTCTCCAGCATAAACGGTCATTGGTGTTTTGATTTCGGCCATTCTGACAGGAATAAGATGGTATCTCAGAGTTGTTTTGATTTGCATTTCCCTTATGGCTAAGAATTTTGGACCCTTTCTTATATGTCTTTCAGCCATTTTAGATTCCTCTATTGAGAATTGTCTATTTATTCTGTACCCCACTTTTTAATTGTATTGTTTGGTATTTTGGAGACCAGCTTCTTGTGTTCTTTGCATATTTTGGAGATCAGCTCTCTATCAGATGTGGGGTTGGTGAATATCTTTTCCCAGTCTGTAGGCTGCTGTTTTGTCTTGCTGATGGTGTCCTTGCCTTACAGAAACTTCTAAGTCACAGGAGGTCCCATTTATCAATTGTTGATCTCAGTGTCTGTGCTACTGGTGTAATGTTCAGGAAGAAGGCTCCTTTACCAATTAGTTCAAGGATATTTCCCACTTTGTCTTCTAATAAGTTCAGTGTGGCTGTAATTATGTTGAGGTCTTTGATGCATTTTAACTTAAGTTTTGTGTATGGCGATGGGCTTGGGTCTATCTGCAGTCTTTTACATGTCCCCAACCAGTTATGCCAGCATCATTTGTTGAAGATGTTCTTTTTCTTCCATCATATAAATATCGATTGTTTGTCAACAATTAGGTGGTCACAGGTGAATGGGTTAATATCAGGTTTTTCAACTCTATTCTATTGGTCTACTTGTCTATTTTTGTGCCAATACCAAGCTGTTTTCAGGACTATAGCTCTTTAATAGAGCTTGAAGTCAGGGATGGCAACATCTAAAGAATTTCCTTTATTGTACAGGGTAATTTTTGCCTATCCTGGGTCTTTTGTTTCTCCATATAAAGTTAAGAATTTTTCTTTCAAGGTCTGTGAAGAATTGTGTTAGGATTTTGATGGGGATTGTATTGAATCTGTAGATTGCTTTTGGTAAGATTGACATTTTTACTATGTTGATCCTGCCTATCCAAGAGTATGGGCAACCTTTCCATTTTCTAGTATTTTTTTTTAATTACTTTCTTTAGAGACTCAAAATTCTTATTGTACATGTCTTTCACTATTTTGGTTAGTGTTACCCCAAGGTATTTTGTGTTGTTTGTGGTAATTGTAAAGGGTGATGTTTCTTTGATTTCTTCTTCTACCAATGTGTCATTGGTATATAATAGGGCTACAGATTTTTTTTAGTTAAACTGTGTCCTGCCACTTTGCTGAAGGTGTTTTTCAGCCATAGGAATTCCCTGGTAGAGTTTTTTTGGGTCACTTATGTAGATTATCATATCATCTGCAAATAGTGAGAGTTTGACATCTTCCTTTCTGATGTGTATTTCTTTGATCATCTTTTGTTATCTTATTGGTCTAGCTAGAACTTCAAGGACAATATTGAAGAGGTATGGAGAGAGTGGACAGCCTTGTTTTGTCCCCGATTTTAGAGGAATTGCATTGAGTTTCTCTCCTTTTAATTTGATATTGGCTGTTGGCTTGCTTTATATTGTTTTTAATATGTTGAAGTATGTTCCTGTTATTCGTGTTCTCGCCAAGATGTTTATCATGAAGGATTTTGTCAAATGTTTTGTTGAATCTAGTGAAATGATCATGTTGGTTTTTTTTTGTTGTTTTTTTGTTTTTTTTTTCTCAGTCTGTTTATATGGTGGATTACATTGATGGATTTTCGTATGTTGAACCATCCTTGCATCCCTGGAATGAAGCCTACTTGATCATGGTGGATGATTTCTCTGATGTGTTCTTGGATTCAATTTGCTAGTATTTTATTGAGAATTTTTGCATCAATGTTCATGAGGGATATTGGTCTCTAGTTCTCTTTCTTAGTTGTGTCTTTGTTAGGTTTGGGTTTCAAGGTTATTGAAGCCTTGTAAAAAGAGTTTGGCAATGTCCATTCTGCTGCTATTGTGTGGAACAATTTTAGGAGTATAGGTATTAGCTGTTCTTTTAATTTCTTGTAGAATTCTGCACTGAAGCCATTTGGCCCTGGGCTTTTATTTTGGTTGGGAGACAAATTGCAGAAAACCTACCAACACATGGATATTGAACAACCTGCCATTGCAACATCCCTGTGTCAACAAAGAAATAAAGAAAGAAATTAAAGACTTCCTAGAATTCAATGAAAATGAAGATACAATATGCCCAAATTTATTGGACATTTTGAAAGCAATACTGAGAGGAAAGTTCATAACTCTGAGTACTCACATGAAGAAACTAGAGAACATTCACACTAGAGAGTTGACATCATAACTGAAAGCTGTAGTATACATGTATTCATATTCATCCAGGAGAAGTAAATGCCAGGAAACAATCAAACTGAACACAGAAATAAATAAAGTTGAAACAATGAAAGCAATTCAAAGAATCAATGTAACAAAGAGTTACTTCTTTTAGAAAATCAACAAGATAGACAAATCTTTATCCAAAGTAACCAAAAGGAACAGAGAGAACATGCAAATTAACAAAATCAGAAAAGAAAAGGAGGCTCAACAAGGGACACTGAAGAAATCCAGAGAATCTTCAGGTCATACTTTGAAAACCTGTACTACACAAAATTCGAAGATTGAAAGGAAATGGACAATTTTCCGGATAGATATCACTTTGAAAATAGAAACAAGAACAGAAAGGAATCTGAAACAGACCTATAAACCCTAAGGAAATAGAAGCAGTCACCAACCCCGCCCCCTCCCCCCCACACACACACAGAAAAGCCCAGGGCCAGATGGCTTCAGTGTGGAATTCTACTAGAAATTCAAAGAAGAGTTAATACCAATACTCCTCAAATTGTTTCAAACAATAGAAGCAGAAGGTTCATTAACAAACTCTTTTTATGAGGCTAAAATTAACTTGGTACCCAAGCCACACAATGACACAAAGTCATCCACCATGATCAAGTAGGCTTTATCCCTGGTTAAAGGGATAGTTTAACAGTTAGTTCAACATTCAAAAAATCTATCAATGTAATCTACCATATGAACCAACTGATGAAGAAAAACCACATGATCATCTCACAAGTTGCTGAAAAAGCCTTTGATAAAATCCAACATGCCTTCATGATAAAGAAGAGAGATCATAAATAACAGGAACATACCTGAACATAACAAAAACAATACACAGTAAACCCACAGCCAATATCAAACTAAATGGAGAGAAAGTCAAACCCATTCCTCTAAAATCTGGAACAAAACAAGACTGATTACTCTCTCCATATCTCTTCAATATTGTCCTCAAAGTTATAGCTAGAGCAATAAGACAACAAAAGGAGACCAAGGGGATATAAATTGGAAAGGAAGAAGTCAAGATTATACTGTTTACAGATGATATGATAGCCTACATAAGTGACCTGAAAAATCTCTACCAGGTAATTCCCACAGCTGATAAACACCTTCAGCAAAGTGGCAGGATATAACATTGACACAAATAAATCAGTAGCCCTATTATATATGGATGATAAATTGATGATCAAGAAATCGAAAAAGCATCAACTTTTAAATTGCCACAAACAACATAAAATACCTTAGGGTAATGCTAACCAAAAAAGTGAAAGACCAGTATCATAAGAATTTTGAGTGTTTAGAAAAAGAAATTACAGAATACCAGAAAATGGAAGGATCTACCTGTTCCTGGATAGGTAGGATCAACATAGTAAAAATGGCAATCTTGCAAAAAGTAATCTGCAAATTCAATGCAATCCCCATAGAAATCCCAGCACAATCCTTCACATACACTGAAAAAAAAACAATTCTCAGCTTTATATAGAAAAAGAAAAGACCCAGGATAGTCAAAACAACCCCGTATAATAAAAGAATTTCCAGAGGCATCACAATACCTGATTTCAAGCTCTATTATGAGCTATAGTCCTGAAAACAGCTTGATATAGGCACAAAAAAAGACAGGTAGACCAAGGAACCAAGATGATAACCCTGATATTAACCTGAACACCTAGGAATAACTGATTTTTTACAAAGAAGCTAAAGCTATACAATGGAATAAAGAAAGCATCTTCAACAAATGGTGCTGGCATAACTGGATGCTGGCATGTAGATGACTGCAGATAGATCCATGTCTATCACCATGCACAAAAATTAAGTCCAAATGGATCAAATAGCTCAACCTAAACCCAACCACACTGATCTTATTAGAAGAGAAATTAGGAAACACCCTTGAAGGAGGTGGTGCAGGAACCTGCTTCCAGAACATTACACCAGTAGCACAGACACTAAGTACCACAATTAATAAATGTGACCTCTTGAATCTGAGAAGGGTCTGTAAGGCAAAGGACACAGTAAATAAGACAAAACAGCAGCCCACAGATTGGGAAAAAATTATTCACCCACCCCACATCTGACAGAGTGCTGATCTCCAAAATTTATAAAGAACTCATGAAGGTAGTCTCAAAAATACCAAATAATCCAATTGAAAAGTGGAGTATGGAACTAAACAGACAATTCTCAATAGAGGCATCTAAAATGGCTGAAAGACACATAAGAAACTGCTCAACATCTTTAGCCATCAGTGGAAGGAAAATCAAAACAACTCTGAGATAATATCTTACACCTCTCAGAATGGATAAAGAGAAAACACCAATGACAGTTTATGCTGGAGAGCATGTTGAGAAAGGGGGACACTCCTCCACTGCTGGTGGGAGTGACAACTCTTACAGCCACTTTGGAAATCTGTATGGTGATTCCTCAGGGAAATGGGAATCAGTTTACCACAAGATCCAGCAATTCCACTCTTAGGCATATACCCAAAAGAAGCACATTCCTACAACAAGGACATCTGCTCAGTGATGTTCATAGCAGCCAGAACTGGGAAACAACCTAGATGCCCCTCAACTGAAGAATGGATAGGGAAAATGTGGTACATTTGCACAATGGAGTGGGAAAAGAACAATGGAATCTTGAAATTCATAGGCAAATGGATGGAATTAGGAGAGACCATTCTGAGCGAGGTCACCCAGGCTAAAAGACAGGCATTGTATGTACTTACTCATATGTGGATTTTAGACATAGAGGATTGCCAGTCTTCTCCAGCCCAGGCTTTCAGAGATGCAGGTAAACATTGAGGACCCTTAGAGAGGTATACATGGTCCCCTGGAGAAGGGGAAAGGGACAAAATCTTCTGAGCAAATTGGGAGCATTGGGGGAGGGGAGAGGCAACTAGGAGAATGAGAAGGGGAAAAGAGGAGTGGTGATGAAGACATGATGGAACAGGGAGTTTGAGTTGGGAAAAGAATAGAAGAGAGCAAATAAGAGATATTATAATAGAGGGAGACATTATAATTTCAAGGAGAATTCAGACACTAGGGAAATGTCTAGAGAACTACAAAGATGACACCAAATAACAATCTAAGCAACAGAGGAGAGGCTACCTTAAATGCTGTCCCCTGATAATGAGATTGATGACTAATTAATATGTCATCCTATAGCCTTCATCTAGCAGGTGGTGGAAGTAGAAGCAAAGACACCCACAGCTAAACACTTAACTGAACTGGAATCCAGTTGCAGAGAAGGAAGACTGATGAGCTCAAAGGTTTCTGACCAGGCTGGTGAAATCCACAGAAACAGCTGACCTGAACAAGGGAGAGCTCTTGGTCCCCAGACTGATAGCAGGGAAACCAGCATGGGACTGATCCTGACCCCATGAACATGGGTGTCAGTGAGGAGACCTCGGAATCTATGGGGCCCCTTGTAGTGGACAGGACTTATCTGTAGCATAGGAATGGACTTTGGGAGCCCATCCACCTGGATGTATAATCCCTGAGCCTAGCTAGACACAAGGGGCTGGGCCTAGGCCCTATCCCAAAAGATATGACAGACTCTGAAGATCCCCTATGCAAGGCCTCATCCTCCCTTGGGAGTAGAATTGATATTTGATATGTAGGATGTTAGTTGTGGGGTGGGGCAGCGGAGGAGGCAATGGAGAAGGAATTGGGATTGACCTGTAAAATAATCTTTCTAATTCAAATAACGAAAATCTTTAAAAATAAGAAAAAAGAAGCAACCAGTCTAGCCAGGTATAATGGTGAATTTCTTTTATCCCAACACGTGGAATGAAGAGGCAGAGTTTATGATCAGCCTATTCTACAAAGAGATTTCCATGACAGCCAGTGCTACACAGAGAAAACATGTCTCATTAAAAAAAAAAAAAAAAACAAGATAATAAAACATCTTATGATTTGATTGTCTGGGTACCCCTGAAATACAACAATAATAATAATAATAATAATAATAATAATAATAATAATAATAACTCTAATTTATAGAAATAACTCAGTGGCTACCCCAAGTATATTTTTAAAAATTAATCAAAATTTATCCTTTTGTATAAAGTAAAGTTCAACCATTTAATAATTAGTGGTATACTGTTTCCTCAGAAGCTGAACCATACCAGTTTTAAGCACAAAGTCAATGTAGAAGAGAAAAGTATTTGGTCACCATCTATTCAATGGCTGTTTTTGATGTATGGGACCTACTCCTCAATGTTTTAGTATCAATATGTACCAAGACCCTTCGTATGACAGGAAGTATAAAAACCTTTCTGTTTGTGTTGTATGAATTAACAACAACACCACCTTGTATCTGGTTAAAGTCTTTTAAGAGTTGTTTTCTGGGGTAATCTAAGTCTCTTGAGACCGTAAAGTAGTAATTTCCCTTGAATTATTTGCAGATACTAACTAACATTTAAGCAAATTAGGCTATTACCTAAACTTCCAAATTAGAGAACATAGCCTTCAAATCAATACAAAGTTCTAACTGTTTGAAGTAATCTGGTTAATCAGTGTTATTAGGATCTTTTCAGATGTGCTCCATAGTAAAACCCAGTCAAACCAAGACTTTTATTTTAGTTTAAATACCTGTTGTGTAATCAGTTAGACTGGCATTCAAATAAGTTTTTCTTCCCCCATGCCATTAGTATTGCTTTTACTTTTATTTTTTAAGTAATATTATCATAAAGAAGTCCCAGTTTCCTTCCACCAAATCCACTGTATGCTTAAAATCCTCAATAAATTAAATTTGAGCTTGCAAATAGATAAACCAAATAAATGGCTTAAAACAACACAATCAAGTACGATAATAACAAAGTGTTATACTTTTAATAAATGATTAGCAATGGTTGTAATGCAAAGATTTATTTCACAGAACAAAAGCACTTAAGCTGAGTTTATATTACTGCTATGCTTCAGTGGTGATAACATTGGGACTTCAACCTGCATAGCTACAATGATTAATTAACAGCCTTGTTCAGGATGAGTGAGTGCCATTATTGTTCTTAAATAGGAAAAGGCAGATAACCATTACTGATTATTCCTCAATTCCCAGTCTTAGTTGTTTAAACTGAAATACTAAAGTAGGTTGCACAATTTTCAAGCTGCTTTGAGACGAAGAAAAAAAAAGTTACCATTCAAGATCAACATATAAATATAGACAGATAAATACATATATAAATCACATTACATTAAATATTCAAGTTGGCAGAGAGATTATCCTTGATGTCTTAAGTGTAAAACTTAAACATATCAGGAAGAATCAACAACTTAAAATTTAGATCCTAATGTGAACCTTGTGGAATATTTGCTTAACATTTTGAAATTGGTAGGAGTATACAACAAATTTTGTAGAAGTGTTTCTATGACAAGAAAAACATGTACTCCAAGCACTGTAGAATTTATTCTAGAAGAGTGAGGTTAAAAAAATTCTGTGGAATCATTTGATTAATATGTGTTCTGTATCTGATACTGGACTAGCTTAATTCTTCCAGTGCACCTTGGATTGCTTCTGAGATGACTATACATATCACACTGGTTCCTCTGGAGGATATTGCAAATGATGTGCATTTTCAGGTACCATCAATGTCTGCTGACTACTCAAAGTATTAAATTTTGTATATCTGCCTGGATTCCAACAAGACTGCTTTTCTTCATTGCCTCCTTACTCAGTACAATAATCAGTGAATAGGTGTAATAAGAGGAGTGTGACTGCTCTTTTTAAGATAATAGTACTTCCATCACAATTTGCTTATATTAAGAGCGTATTTACATATTCATTTTAATTTAATCTTAGAAATTTATCAAACTATATTGTAGATGAAACAATAGATGGTAAAAGAAATTAATTCTCCAATGTTGTGCAGTCAATAATCAAAGAACTAAGACACAGTCAAAGGTCACCTTGAAGTCTAAGATTAAGAATATACATTTCTTATATTGTTTCTCAAATGACCGATGAGGGGAGGCTAGCATTTGTTTATTCAAAGGCACTTCCTGTGTTGTAGGAAAATCATTAGGATATGTCTTCATCTATGAATAGGTATGATTATAAGAATAACTCGTACTTCAAAATCATTTAAGTAGATTTTAGAAGAATTGTTCATTCAAGTACATTCATAAGATGCAGTTTTATGTCTTGGGATTAGAAGATGACAGAAAGAGGTTAGTTAATATGTACAATATCAGTTAGATGGGATGATTAAGTTCTGTTTTTTTACGATAAGATATGACAAATATAGTTAATAACTATGTATTATAGATCCAAATGGAACACAATTTTTATTATACTCATCATAAATAAAAAAGTTAATTTTACAGTGAAGGATACAATAATTATCTTGAGAGATCTCTATCCCATATATTCATTAACCAAAACACCATGCTGTATCTCACACTTATGTAAAACATTACATTTATCAATGAAATCAAACAATAATAAAAAATGTGTAAAATAAAGGTAGATCTTCATAAACTTGGTGGAAGGACTTCATGTTATTAAGAGAAAATTATAAATTGAGACTGAATTCACTGTGTTCTTCTAATATTTCTATATATTTTTTCTTTTAGATTTAAATTAGAAACAAGCTGGTTTTACATGTCAACCTCTGTTCCTTCACCCTCCCCTTCTCCCCTGTCCCCCACCAATCCCCATCCCATGCCCTTTCTGCTCCCCAGGAAGGGTGAGTCATTCCAAGGGGGATCTTCAAAGTCTGTCACATCATTTGGAGCAGGGCCTAGGCCCTCCTTCATGTGTCTAGGCTGAGAGATTATCCCTCTATGTGGAATGGGCTTCCACAGTCCATTCAATATTAGGGATAAATACTGATCCACTACCAGAGGACCCACAGACTTTTGCATGTGGTGTTTGTATAAGTATATTTCTATATTGATTTCTGAATGGAAGATTGTAATGTTTGTTATAAGTCTTTAGTTAAACATAGTATAGTCAATGGAATGTTCCATGGTTGCCAGATTTAGAAGACTCTGGTTATTTATTTATTTACTTTTTCATTCATTCATAATTTTTTTATATTTTTGAGAATTTCATAAAATATATTTTGATCATATTCATCCTTTACATTTTCCCTAACTCCTCAAAAATCCACTCCCACCTTCCTACCCAACTCCAATCTGCAGGACATTTTTCATACGGCCCATTAAGTCCGATTGTGCTGTTCTTAAACTCCTGGGTGTGTGACAATCCACTGGAATGCAGTTAATCTATCAGGGATCACACATTTAAAGAAAAACAACTCTCTTCCTTACCCCCTCTAAACATTAACTGTCTCTAAATACTCAGGAGTAGGAAGTTGCGAGAGCTCCTTTCTCCTCCTTGCTAGAATGTCTCTTGCTTTATCTTGTGTGTAGGTCTTTTCCAGGCAACCACACCATGCCCATCCACAATATAGCCATTGTCCATTCCTTCATAACCTCTGATTACACACTTTCTACCCACTCTTCTTATTGTCTCTGAAGGTTCATAGTAGTTAAAGATATTGAAGTCATATTTGTGGTTGAGCATTTCACATATAGTTATTCTTTACAATTTGACCAGTAGTGAGTTTCTGCATTAGACTCTATCCACTACAAAAAGAAACTTCTTTGTTGAGGTCTGTAATTTGCCCTTATTTATGGTGTAAAGATAAAAATTTGGATGGAAGTTTTGTACTATCATAATTTAGCAGATCAATAGTAATAGTTGTACTCCTGAAGACTATGACATCCCTAAATATGAGTTCTTTGTCTAGTTCACAGTAGAAGTCATATGTTTCCTCTATGTAGACAAACCTTACATATAATCATAAGGCAGTTGGTAACCTCCCAACACCAATGCTGCAACTGAACAAATTGGCATATCTTGTCACTTTGTTTAAGATTGAAGCCCATGCAGTTCAAAACTGGGAAAGACTGTTGAAGACTTTTTACCACTGGAATTTACCTTACAAATATATGAAAGCTAGCTAGCAGTGAGGAATATTCCTGGTCAATAACCACTTGGTTTCTCCTAAAAATATGGTGTCTTCAGAAGCAGTGTCTTGATATCAGGTTCTGGTGGCAAGTTCTAAGAACAATGGCAATAGGTTGTACTGAGAGAGGATCCTCTTGTATACTCTTAACAACAACTCAGTGGTAGTTATCCTACATCTGGCACTGGGCTTTTTATTTGGTAAACTATGACTTCTAGGATGAGTTTGATCCCATTTGTAGGGTAAGTCAAATTAAGTATATCAGATTTTAGTCATATATATATATATATATATATATATCTGCTACTTTCAGAAAAGACACTATTCTTGTTTGATTGTTCAATGTCTCCCACAGGCTCACCCATTGGAACACTTTATCTTCATTGATGTGGCTGTTGAAGGATATTATAGAAACATTAAACAGAGTATCTCTTTAGCAGGTGGGCCATAGAGCAGGCTCTGGGGATTATAGGCCACTTTGCTTTGGGTATGAATTCAGTGTTTCTTAAATGTTCATATCATATAACTGTGCCTTTCTTCTATGGGCACTATATCTCTCCTTAAGTGATAGATAACATAAGTTCTTGCTTTTTTAACTTGTTTGACAACTACTCAAATTCAGCAAAGAAATTTTAAAAAAAGAAACTAATGCCTGTTTTTTAAAACCAAAGATAACTAAAAACAAGTAAAAACAAATGAGGCAGGAAACTGGTTGCACATCTATAATACCAGCAAGTGGACAGGAGGGTCATTTAAAGGTCAAGATAGGCTACACAATTAATTCATGGTATCCTTGGGCTACAACAGATCCTTGAAATACAAACAGTTGCTTGTACTTGGATAGGAGTCTGAGGGTAGCTTTCCATGCTGTGTTCTCTCTTTGTACCACATGGGTTCTAGGGATCAACCCCAGGTGTTCTGGCTTGGTGGTAGCAAGTGCCTTCATCCACTGATCCATTTGAGTATCCCAAAGTCAACTTTTTGCATTAATCTGGAGCCCTACATTTGGAGTAGTTTGCCCAACACAAGCATAGTCTCCAGGAAATTTCAGAGTAATCTGACCATAGTTGTCCTGTTTTGATTTCTAATCTATAGTATTCTCATGATCCTGGGAGTGTTTAATGGCACCTACATCTTTCCATACATCAGAATTACCTGAAAAGTCTTTGGCGAATCCCCAACACTCCTGAGAAGTATTTTAGTAATTTAATTTTCTGGCTGGAAGGACATTTTGCACTAATGATACTTTGTTGAACACTTCCTAAAAAATCATTGCCTTTAAGTTATTCAGAAGATTGGAAATTATCCTTTTCAGTCATTTTATTTGATAAATATTCAAACTGAAGTTCAGAGCAGTTAAGTGAATTTTCCAAGGTCACAGAGCGAGTTATTAAAAATCACTGTTACTTGCATCAGGGCATTTTCCTGCCTAGTTAGCAACAGGGTAATGAGTGAAATTTAATCTTCTCATGATCCTTAGGACTTTTGCCAGGCTTGAAGTCATTATGATAAATACAAGTGATTAGCATATAAGAAAGTTGTATGAAAGATAGGTTAACTTACAGAATATTTTTCTTTCCCCTCAATTATAGAAAGATTCCTTTCTTTATAGATACTTACGCTTCTATTTTACCCTTTTCTCTTAAATAAAAAAAAAAGGCAATTCTTGTATTAATGACAATGTGCAATGAGCCTGATCTGGTCTCTGAAACCTCTGCTTTTTTGTTTGTTTTTAAGAGTCATGTGTTTTATTATATGTGAATGAGTGTTTTGATTGCATGTATGTATGTTCACTGCATCTATGTAGGCTAGAATAGGGAGACTGGCCTCCTGGAACTGGAATTACTAAAGGTTTTGAGCAGTCATTTGGGGGCTAGGAACTGAACCCTGTCTTAGGCAAACAGCAATAAATTCTCATAAATGCTGAGCCATTTCTATTGTGTGAGTACTTCTGTTTTAAAGTCAACATACAGAATTGAGAGCCATCATCTATGAAAATTATTTAGAAACTCTTTAGACTATTTAGTCTGTTTTCTTTCAGATCCTGTCTTACTAGACGTTGCCATATAATTATTATTTAATTTTTTTTACGTTACCTCATTTCAGAAATAATGTTTACCAGGTTGATTAAAGATGTTTCTGTATGTCTTGGAACTGAAAATCTGAATAGAGCAGCAAGAGAATGAAGAAAGGACAGACCCAAGGACATTTATGCAGAAATGATGGACTGTGCCTGTTCTTATGGAGAGAATCAGTTGCACAACAAAATAAAACTCACCATGTTTATTATATACAGCACAGCAGGAGGAATTAGTCTTAGTAGGAGGTCTGCTTAAGCAACCTGTCTCAATCTGTAAACATCCAGGAGGATGTAGTGGTTGCTGGTTTTTACAAACACTGTCAACATTTGAACTCAGATAAGAGGAAACCTTTACATTACACACACACACATACACACACATACACACACACACACACACACACACACACACACACACACACACACACACAAGTAATTTAAACTAAATATAATATAAATCCCTGTGGCTTTTAAAAATCCTATTATTATTATGCCTCTTCTTCTCTCTCCCTCTGTAGTGTCTTGCCCAGATAAGTTTTCCTACTTTCCATTTCCCCATTTATAGCTATGGTTTCTTATCATTCCCCTCTCTAATGCTTCTGCTCTCCTCTCCCTGCCAAAGATATCCCGTTTTACATTCCATGGTTACACAAGATTTTATACTAACACTGAAAGAATGGGAGCTAGCATCCACAAATAACAGAAAACATGGAGTTTTGTCTTTCTGGGTCTGAGTTTTATCTATTTACTTTTCTACCACTAAATTAAAAATGAGGACTGTGTTTGTAAACACCAAGAAAGACCACATAAGTCTTGTGGCAGATTTTTCAGATCCTGGGCTCATAGTATCATACTACTGAAATAAGTAGGCATTAGAAGTATACAAATATGAACACAACTTTTTCTTTCTCCTTCAATCTTACTTGTTTACAGACTTTATATAATTCATCCCTGCATTCCTAATTTTTCAAAATAAGTAAGTCCTCTAATTGCTCAAAGTGTTATTTATGTGCATCTCTATTTTGTACCACACTATGCTGTAGGCTATATGGATATCTCCATTACATGAATGGACCATAAATAAGGTCCTGACCTCAGTGGAGTAGTGAGCATTTTCAGGGGCAAACTCAGAATCTTTGAGAAGAAAGCACACTATTGTGTCATCTGTCACAATTTGGTAATTGTTCTTTTGTTTTTGCTTTGCTTTGTTTTACTTTTCTTTGTCTGTTATAAGGGGATTCTTACATAAGGCAATGATTAATTCTGAATACTACTCTATAGATATATAATGAAATTTATATTACTTCCATTGTCTAAGCTTTTGTCCATCTTCAGTTAATGGAAAAGGGTCCTTACCAATGCTTTAGTAATGACAATATTGGTACATTAATACACACACTTCAATACTTAGGTCTTTTAGTCTGTCATTTACAGTCTTGAATGCAGCATTAGGGTTTCATATAAAAGATAGTATCATAGGAAATTAGATACTTTTATTGTCATAGAAAAAGTAATATTTAAGGTGCCTTTTGAATTGGACATTCATAGGGTTTGCTACAGTTGCCAAGAAAGAATGTCACTTTAAAAAAATCCCAACAGCAAGTGGGCTGGAAATAGTCCACAGAAGATTGATTACCCCTGAGTGTAGGCACTAGAGAATCCACCTACAAGTAATGGCCTTGGTCTATTTTTCTTTTGCATCATCCATTTATAAACCACAGCGTTCTAATCAGTGGAGAACAATGAGCAATTGTGCCCAGTGTATAGTGGTGATGGGATGAGCAGGTCTGTGAATGAATAATCAGTGATGTTACTGAAAACCACAGGGCACGACATAGATGGAGTGGCTAGATGTGAGGGGACTGATTGCCGTGGTGTCCCATCAGTCCAAGAATGCTCAGTCTGGCTCTCTCTTTTATTTATATGCTTTAGCATGCAAAGCTATTTAAATCCATGGCTAAACACTCTCTACAATTCATTCTTTAACACAGAACTCAATGAAGAACAGAGCAGGATAGTTATAGAAGACTTTTTGGATTAAGTATTTGACTTGTGTGCTCTTTCACAGTTAAGAATTCTGAAAATTGTAACATGAAGGGAATGAGTGTTGCCTTAACTCTCAGAGTTAATCAATCTAAGCAAGGTAGTACATTCATTGACAAAGAACTATCTCTCCTTAACATACCCTCTGTGCCCAAACTTGATCTTCCCAATAATCCAGTCTCTTCTCATTCCTCAGAACTGTTCCAGCTTCAAGACATCAAATCTCTACTTCACATTCCATATTAGACTTGCTATCTGGTTCTGGCTTCATATTTACCACATTGAATTATTCCTCCCATGACCAAGTACACATATATTTTAGCCTAATGAAGCCCAATGACTACTAAAAAAATGTAATTTCTGCTTTTGGTGCTCATCATATAATTTGAATGGCTTCACAATGGCTTTATTTCAAATTCAGCATTTGCATGGTAAGGTAAGTGTTAAGTGCCACAGACAAGTGTGTCAATAAGAAGTTGGAATTATGTTTTTTTCATTCATTTATTTAGCTCATAAATAAAGTCATGCACAATTATGATACAGAATATAGTATGTTCACAATGGCATAGCTAAATTAAAACAATTAACATGTTATATCACACATATTCATCATTTTTGTTTTGAGAACACTTACAGTATACTATCTCACAACTTTTAAGATATAGCATATTGTTAAGAAGTTCGAATTATGTTAAGCGAGACTTTAGACTGACTTCCGGAAGCCTTAAGAAGTCTCCAAACTTCTACATATGATCCTTAAATTGCTAACCTTTTAGTACCCCCAAGTTGAGTTTTCAGTGACGGCTCTGAGTTCACATGCCTTTTTAACAGAGAACTATAGAAAGAAGCTAAAGGAAGACAATGTGTTCATATTCTGCCTACCTGCACTCACAAATTGAGGCAACTCTGCTGCGAAAATGTGAACTGATTTTTCCCAAGATTATGCAAGCAATTTAAAGTGACAGTTATAAGAATCTTCAGCATTACTATGTAGGGCCCCATGTTTTCAACACTTCTGATATTCCTGCTTCCTTGCAGCTAGAACTTGTGTTTTATTTCCTAACTCTGCAGATTTGTGTCAGCAGTCAGCTATCCTCTGCTCTTCTTTAGCCTACTTACCTGCTAATAGGTGAATGTAAGCCTTGCTGTTCGGAACTGCTCAGTGTCCTTTTGAACCCTGTGATTTCTTCCACCTCCTTCAAGCTAAGTTTGCCTGCCCTCTGATTTAGAGCAATGACCTGCTTTTCGCTTTAAGAGATTAAAACATAATAGCTTTTATGGAGTGCTACAGGCATGCCATTGTGACTGATCTATGTCCCCAGCTTCTTCCTACTTTCCTTTCTGATCCTTATCAAAATGAAGTAAAAAATATTGAAGAACATAGAAGATGCAGACATGAGCCTTGAAATTACTGCAGCAATTGTGGTTCTGTGACTTTGATTAAACTTAATAATACTCGGTCTCAGTTTTTTATATCTCTAAAATGGGAAGTGGTTAGACACAAGAATAGGTGCAGAAATGGAGTGAAAATTAAACAAGACATTTTTACTTGGCAAAAACAAGTCAAATATACTGATGTTATTTTTTTATGATCTTGTCTTTAATTGTGTTTTGTGTAATAACCTCTTATATACATAGGATGGGATCTGACTCCCAAGTAGCTTAAGATGACCCTCTAGTTTCCAGCTCCTTCCTGATGGGTTATAAGTCTGTCCCAATATGCCTGCCTATTTTTGTATTTTGAAAAATAAATAATAGTCTTCATCTACCTCCAGTCATTCTGGTACCTTTATGTTCATCCTTAAAAGACAAAAATGAACTATGCTATTCCTTCCAGTTTCGGTGAAATGAGTTTAATTTAGCCTTTTTCTCCCAATGTAGCATCAATTAATATCCTAATGTGCAGTCATAGCTTTTCTGTATCTCTGTATTTCTGCATCTCTGTATCTCTATTCACCATTGTGGTATGACAGATACATGGATCCTAGTAACAGTGCTCTACCTAGCTGTTCTCCTTTGCAGCAATGAAACTAACTGGAGTTCCAAAGTAAGTGATTAATAAACTTCCAGGGCTACTTCCCCAAAGACTTAGTGGCCATCTCTCTGATCTGACTCTGCTTCTGAAATTTCCCACTTTCTTCTAACAGGATTTAAATGAAAACCAACATTCCAACACAGGGACCACCAGAGAATGCGATCCAACCACATTATTTGGTCAGTGGATGGCGGGGAGGAGGGTGTGCATATGTACAGACGATTCCTTTCCTTTAGGGCTATTTGAGAATGAATTTAATCCCGTATATTCCTAACTATTAAGGACAACTATAAAAAATATAGGTGTCTCCCGAGGAACGAGAAGGCAGAACACCAGTGTATAAATAACATATCGTTTTCCCTTTTATGTGAATCTAATTTAATAATGATGTGTCCCCAGTATTAAGCTGCTTCTTTAACTTTAGCTAAATTAACTGTAACTATCAAATGCCACAGCCCCTAAGTTTTGAGTTCTGCACATATATGCATATAGAATCCAACATAGAATGTTCCAGGTGGAAAAGATTTAATTACCTATCACACATTCGTTATTTCCAACTTACCACAGTGTGTATCACAAAGAAAAAGTGCATAAACATAATTAGAAATGATATTAAGAATATCTTAAAAGAGATTCCTTAATTTGAAAACAATGATAATGAGAGGAAATAGGATGAGAAGGTTGATTAAAATTCTCCAAATGGACTCATTTTAAAATGCTGCTTCCTGTGAATTGGCAAGAAGCTAAAGCTAAAACATAGGTATGGCTCAGAGGTCAGAAAGCCTGGCTAGTCTTGCTTTTGGACTTCGCAGCCGCTTTGAAGCTAGCCAGCAGCACCATCTAGAGGCACGTGGCAACCCTGCACCCAGAGGAAACAAAAGAAAGCCCACCTATTTAACTTAGCAGAAGTGAAAACACGTACACGATTTTCAGTATATAACCCCTTTCAGAGTGCATCTGAAGGAATTGCTCCTCTCTTCCAGTAACTTAACGCCGCAGTGTTAATTACCTGGAGAATACAAGGCTTACTTTAAAAGTGGAAGCTATCCTCCTCTACTTCCCTACTGAGAGGAGAGTTGCTGACTTTCAAGTAAGTTAATATATTCAGCATGTTGTACTGGAATCCTGCCATGCTTCAGCCTTTGTGAGGTTCTGGGAGTCACAGTCCACACTATATTACCATTTCTCTGCTACCCTAGCCCAAAATCCATAAGTAACCACACATAAAACTTTTCTCTAATCTTATACTTTGAAACATTTTCTAGGTGGTGAGAACAGAAATATTTCTTGCTATGTTACAAACCACTGTTCCCTATAATGAAATTGGTGACTACCTTCTTTGCCATTCCTAGAGCTTTTATCAGGTAGCTGGAAGCAGAAACAGACACCCACAGCTAAACACTAAGCCATATTCCTAGAATCCATTTGTAGAGGGAGGAGTGATGAGCAAAGGAGCCAAGACTGTGCTGGAGAAACCCACAAAAAGAGTTGATCTGACCTAGTGAGAGCATGTTGACCCTAGTTATAAAGCTGGGGAACCAGCATTGGACCGAACCAAGGCCTCTGAATGTGGGTGCCAGTTAAAAGGCCAGGGCAGTCTATGGGACCTCTAACAGTGGAGCCAGTGTTTATCCCTAGAGCACAAGTGGGCTTTGGGAGCCCATTCCCTATGGAAGTGTAGCATTGCAGCTCAGATATATATAAAAAAAGAGGACCTAGAACCTCCCCCAAATGACATGAAGGACTTTGATGGTCCTTGTTGGAGGGCCTCACTATCCTTGGGGAGTGGGTGGGGGTGATATGGGGGAAGTTGGTGGGCACTTCCACAGAGCACCATCAATATGTATTAAATGAAATCACGAATTCCAATACATTTAGAACCTCAGAGGATATCACCAGGTTAGAACATATACTGTATAGGGCAAAAAGGCCTTTTGTGTTCAGATAAGCAGTTGGAGAAACCAGAAAGGTAAACACTCAGCTTACCTCCTCAATGGAATGAGGTGCAAAGCTGTTCTTCCTAGAAAGCAGGCGATGATCTTGTTTAACATCCTGATGATCCTTTGCTGTCTGACGAGATAGGCTCTGCCCATATCTTCCAGAATTTAAAATTTTATTTATCTAAGACATTTTCCCCTAAAATCTTGAGCATTATTTCTAGACCATAAACCCCACTCTTATGAGTGGTGTCACCTAGGCTTTTCTAAGTGACTTCTACGTTATCTTAGGGCCAGGCCAGTCCTAACACACATAGGCATTATGTTTCCCACAGTCAAGCTCCTTAGTCCCTAAATCTTATGCACTATCTCTGAGTCAACAGTCCCCATTCTTGTAAAAGCAGCCAGATATACTTTGTAAGGAATCTCAGTCTGAACATGCCTTAGATTGTTGTTCACTTGTACTGGGTTAATTGTTATCTGAATACCTTTTAAAAAATTGTGCTGTTTTTAAATATGGCTAAAATAAAATGATCTGGGCCAGGCTTTAAAGTCCTGGTCCAGCACTAGTTATAGAAAAATCTGGCTGAGACCAGTTTCATTCTTGTCTCTTTGAGGGTTCTTTTTTCCCCTGCCTGCTATAAAGCCTGCAGGGGAGTAACCACAACTTACCAAACAGTATCATAGAGAACTTACTTAGTATACTTTTTACTACAGTGCAGAGTCCAAGCCCCAAACATAAAGATATATGTATATGGTTCAGGATGATGAATCAAATGTTAGCATTTTATCTGGTTTTTATGATGGAAGTATATTACTGATGGTGTTTTGAAAAGGGAAAGCACTGATCTGGATGCATTGGAGAGTGTAATCTTGGTATTCTAAGTTAGAAATCTCTCTTTTTAAAAAAATAAAATTTAAATTGTTCAATGGCTTCAGTTTAATTTATAGAGAAAGTCTTATTTAAGAGTAACCCCAGTGCTAGATATGTCATTGTCTATCCTGATGTTTAAGAATGTCAATTTCTTAAGTTCAATGAAATGAATTAAATCTAAATGTCACAACTTTATTAGAGATATATATTTCAATTAAAGTAGCTTTATACAATTCTCTTAATATATAGGATACAAATTTTCTAATAATCACATTTCATTCTAGTCTTTTTCTATTTACATGAAATACATTATGTAAGATAGTTATTGATTGTATGTCTTGTTAACTAGCTGAGATTGCATCATATGAAGTCACATCTGCAAGGCTTTGTGGGTCCAAGAAATATGAAAACTATAAAACTGAATGGATTTCAATGTCCTATTCCATACCAGGCAGATTAAAGTTGAAAATATGTTCATACATTGAAAAAATTAGCTTTCATTCTTTCTTGTGTATGCAGCTCATGCTTTAAAAGTTGTCCAGTTGTTTATCTGTGGAAAAGGGGCAGTGAAAAGGGCATGAGATTACTGAAGGAAACATCTGTAAATTATCTTTGACAATAACTACCTTTCATAAGATCCTTTGTTCCTCTTTTAATTACTGCAGAAAAATGTCTGTGTCATGTCTCAGTTGGATTCAAGCCTATGCAGTTATGAATTATCCTCATACTCTTACATTCCATACTCTTGTAATTTGCTTATAAATCTCTGCTGGGATGATGATTATGAGCTTATACAATGGTACCTTTTGTATAAAGGCTTTCAAGACCTCTGACATAAGAGCAGCTAAAATCCACAGCTATCATTAGTGATTTAGCCCATTGCTTTGTTTAGAAATCTCATTTTAATCTCAGGTCCATGAGATACCTCAATTCTAATACATATAATTTACAGCACTTTGGGACACTGGCTTTTTCTTCTGGTAAACGGTGGGTAAGTCTAGTAAGACATTACCTGTCCTACGGAACATGTTTCTTAACTCTGCAAATTGTGGTAGATGTCTAGTCTCAGACATTTTGCAGAGCCCTTTGTATTCTACCATCATAGTAGCAGAGCATACAAGAAGAAAATAAGGCATTGGTTTTAATCTAAGTAGTCTTGAAACCAAGAGAATTTATTATTCTAACTTGTTACTACCATTAGTAAGCATGTGCCTAAAAAGCCGAGACTATACTAAACTTTACACTTCCTCATTATCAACATATTAGTTATTTGCTAACTGTACTCATAAATGCACATTCATTCATCTGCGCAGTAATAGTACTCAAAGGGTTAAAGAACCATGCTGTGTTGTTTTTGCATCCTAGGATTTGATTTAAGGGTCTTCTAAACACCAGGCAGATGTTCTACCACTGAGCTTCATCTCCAGCCCCAAGATATTTTATTTATACTGTCATATTTCTTAGAAAGATAATTTGACTAATCATTTTCATCAAAAATTACTTTTTCTGTTTTTTTTTGTTGTTTTTTTTTTTGGTTTTTTTTTTTTTTTTTTTTTTTTTTTTTTCAAGACAGGGTTTCTCTGTGTAGCTTTGGAGCCTATCCTGGCACTTGCTCTGGAGACCAGGCTGGCCTCGAACTCACAGAGATCCTCCTGCCTCTGCCTCTCGAGTGCTGGGATTAAGGGCGTGCGCCACCAACACTCGGCAACAATTACTTTTTCTAAAGTAAATTAGTTTCAACAACCCATTTAGAAATAAATATGAAAAAATTTAAGGGGATAATGAATAGAGAATATATGGATGAAAATTTAGTCACTCCCCAAAAGAATTATAAAGGTGTTGCATAATTAACACTGTACTATTTAACAATTTGTCTATATTTTTTGAACTAAATACTAGAGTATTAATGGAGGAAACTCCACTTTTGCTTTGATTACATGATTTGAGAACGTAGAGAAGCCAATGTCTTTTCTATTAAAGTCACTGGAAGCCAACAATATTGGTATTCTTTTCTTCGCATCCTTGGAAAGAGGAGTTGTCTCATTGGCAATCGCTCTTGTTTAAAATGTCATTCTCTACAACATCCCAGTGATCCCAGTGAACTTTTGCACCTATGGTCAGGCTCTTTGTCTCCTAACCACCAATAGGAGTCTGTGATTCTGTGATAACAAAAACAGAGTTGTAGAAATGTCTGTTGTGTTAAATTAGAATAAAAAGCATCTTGCTGTCAATCTTTTCCAGAGAGAGAGAGAGAGAGAGAGAGAGAGAGAGAGAGAGAGAGAGAGAGAGAGAGAGAGAGAGAGAGAGAGAGAGAGAGAGAGAGAGAGAGAGAGAGAGAGAGAGAGAGAGAGAGAGAGAGATCAATCTCATTCTGTGTTTGATTCCTGAATTCTATCTGGTAATGATTTTGATGTAAATGTTAATTGCAATTTTCTATATTCCAATCCTAAACTTGCTGGCCAACTTCTCAATCTTTGTCCTCTTTTTCTGACCTTTAGTATTGTGTTTTATCTATGTGAGCCCTGTTTAGGCCCAGGTTAATTGGTTCTATAGATTTTCTTGTGATACTCTTGACACCACTGGCTCCTACAATTGTTCCTCCTCCAGTTCCTCAGGATTCTCCAAGTTCCAGCTAATGTTTGGTTGTGGGTCTACATCTGTTTCCATCAGTTGCTAGGTGAGGCCTAAAAGTTGGGCTAGGCATCAGTCTATGAGTATAGCAGAATATCATTAGGAATCATTTCATAGATTTTTTTCCATGTTTGGTTGTTTCCTAGGTTTCTGGGGTTTCCACTTCTGGATTCTGGCCCTCAGGTGTAAGTTCTCTCTCAGGGTGGTATGCATCTCCAGCAGGGCCAGTCATTCATTGGTTATCCCACAATTTCTCTGCCCTCTTTACCCTAGTACATCTTGTATGCAGGGTAAATTATAGATACGAGGGACTGTAGCTGGGTTGGTTTCCCAGCCCCTCCAATGAAGTCTTGCCTGATTATAGGAGATGGCCAGTTCAGGCTCTGTATTCTCTGTTGCTAGATATCTTAGCTAGGGTCACCCTCATAGATTTCTGGGAGCTTTTTTTATCCTAGAGATGCGACTAGATTCCATTTGTTTCTCCCAGTACTTTACCCCTGCATCCTTTTATCACCTAATACCTCTTGTCCCCATGCCCACCCTCCCATTATATCCAGGTCCCTGCCCCAGTCCACCTGTGATGTCTATTCCATTTCTCCTTCACAGGGAGAGTCCAACCCACCTCACCCCTCTTGAGGCCTCCTTATTACTTGGAGAACCATGCTACAATCCACAGAGCCAGAGAAACTAATTCTTATGTTACAGCTACTGGGTAACATAAGAATAGGTTACTTTTTAGGGACATTTAAAAACATTTTTGTCCAAAATACTTCTGCTTCACTTGGACTTTGGCAGGTAACCAATTGTTTCATATAGTTTTATGAAGCTGGGCAAAGCAGCTTTCCATTCCTGCTGTTATAATACACCTGGCCCCTTTGCTTTCTTTATGGGCCACACTGTGTCTGCTCAATCATGGATGAAAACACATGAGTCACTTAATGAGAGTTGGTCAAAACCTAATGAATAAATCATTTATTTGAATGTAGCCTAATTTCTTTTTTACCACTTCAAAAGTGACGATACCAAAACATTAATGACCAAGGAATTTTCCAGATTTATATGAACACCGGGTCTATGTCAATTTAACACAGTACCACTTCAGGTCTTATAAAATTCTGTTATAGGGCAACAGAGAGATAACTAGAAATCTATCATCATCAATGGTTTCCTTAGCCTGAAATATTTCCCCCTTTTCATGTAAAAAATCTTAAAACTAATTCTGAGAGCCAAGTTTGGTAGTGAAGGCTTGTGAACCCTTTTAATTGGCAGACTGAAGCAGGAGGACTGGATTACAGAGTAAATTAAAAGTCTGCCTGACCAATTTACTAAGACACCTTTTTGAAATGCATACATACATACATGCTAACATAAATACTTGTAAACATATATACATACCTAGGGTTCAGACTAGAACATTTGTATGACACCTATATGACCTTGCTTTAAGCCTATTACTAGAAAAAAATAAAGCCAACAAGTTTATTTTTGGTTAAGGTCATTTTTTCAGATGTCTAACCTAGCATCTTACCATCTTTTTCATTTTGCTTACTTCCAGAAGAAAACTGTTTTTTTGTATTCCCTGTAGAACTAGTCCTGAATCACTTGGGTCTTTTTATAAGTTTTTAGAAAATTGGACTAGTGTTTGGGATAACAACACTCTCTAGTTAGGAATACATTTGAAGGTGAATGGTCTCATGGTAATGCATAAATTCATTAAAAAATGAGGAGCTGGACTTTCTAAACAACCCATGACCTTGGGAATTAACCAAGTTTCTATTCATCCTAATTGAAAGCAGTGCTGTCAATGGAATAAGTACCTGTTACTGAACAAAATTTTTATTGCTTCCATAACATCAAAATCACCACATCTAGGGCAATAGTGGGGCTATAGAGATGGCTATGTGGTTAAGAGCACTGGCTGTTCTTTCTGAGACACATGTTCAATTCCTAGTACCCACAAGGCACCTAACAATGATTTATGGCTCCAATTCAGGGAATCTAGTCCCTAATCCTATCCTCCACAGGAACCTGGCATTCACATGGTGCAAAGATATAATTGCATACAAAATCCAATCCACACAAAATAAGTTAATACATATCTTTAAAAATATTCCAGTAGGTGAACATGCTGGGAAAACAACTTACCCTAAACATAGAAAGGTATGTGTGGTAACATACTGCACTCTATAAAAATAGGAGTATCAACTTAAATCTCATAACATACTAACATATTTCTATACAGCTTCTGATATGGAAGCGTGTCAAGAGACTTGTGGAGGGAATAAAACATATTATCTCAAAAGTAAAAAGAACAAAGGCCAAAAGCAAAGAATAAAATCAAAACACAATAGTGATGGTGTATATAAGTACCCAAAATAGAGGTGTTGTGTTGGTGAAAGAGCATTAGTTTTTCTTGTTTGTTCACTGGGTACAAAATATAGGTAAAGCTTTATGTACAATTGAATGATCAGATGGAGAGCAACAGTATGTCAACAGTTCCATCATATTCCATCTCATTGAGTGCCAACATCACTGTTCTGCTTTATTTTATTTAATGTAGTGCTTTTATGGCTACTGGATGTCAGAAATCCAAGAGTGAGATTATGGAAGGATTTCTAACTCATGAGTTTAAGATGATATTGATGTACAAACAGGTGTCATTGAGAATAACTCAGAAGAGGAAAAAAGGCATACATCATAGAAAGCAGAAAATACTGGTTAATGGCTAGAATTGCTTTGATATGTGTGGAGTCAGAGAAATCTAAACAAAAGTGCCATTTACATATTTATAAAAAACTCAAGAGAAGAATAAATAGGTGACATCACCTCAAACCACCAGGAAAGGATTCCCAATGAAGGGCTGTGTACATTGGATTAGCCTGTAGTCCTCTTGGTGCAGGGTGAAAATAATTGATGTAGGAAGACTCAGATCACTGGAGGCAGTACCACTCCATAGGAAAGGACAATGTGCTTGTTTACTGTACTATACAGGTGTGGTGAAATGTAACTGAGCACAAGCCCAAATAAGAAAGTAAACATACATGCATTTACTTCTCTCTACTCTTCACTGGATATGATGGCACCTGAATCATGATCCTGGACTCAACCTCCCTCCAACAAAGTACTACATACCTTGGACTGTAAAAAGAACATAACTTTGATGCCATAATTTGATGTTTTTAATCAAGGCACTTTTATCATTCCAACAGAAATGAAACCAGAACAGGATTCAGAACCCAATGTGACAATGGGAAAGCTGAGAAAATAGAATTGCTGAGTAGTCACAAATATGTTTCAATGATTGTAACAATATTACTATTAATAGCAAAATTATTAGCTGCCCATGGTGGCTTATACCTGCAATTGCAGCACTTGAGACTTTGTGGCAGGTGAATTGCTATGGGTTAGAGGTAAATTATTCCAAAATAACTTGTACTTTGGAAGATTCTGTCTCAAAAATTAATTAACAACACAAGCAGAAAGAGTATTGGTGGTGAGCTGGGCAGTGGTGGCAGAGGCCTTTAGTTCCAGCACTTGGGAGGCAAAGACAGTCAGATCTCTGTGAGTTCGAGACCAGCCTGGTCTACAAAGCTACACAGAGAAACCCTGTCTTGAAAAACAAAAACAAAAACAAAACAAAACAAAAAATGGCAATTGAAAACATATAATTATATGCTATTTTAAGTGATATGCCAATAATTTCACAACTATGTTACAAATTTATGCATTATTTGCTACAATTATCCTCATTGTGTTAATAAACTAAATATTGGATGCTTGAGATGTGTTGACTGAAGGACAAGCAGTGTTACCATTGGAAATGATAGTGTTTGATCACTGTTCTGTCCTGTATGGCTTGGATTCCAGGAACCTGACTAGTGGTGGCTATGGAATGGGTGAAAGGACAGAAACATGCACACATGAACAGAATATCTGAGATCTGGTGGTCTAGGCTCTTGGATAGAAAAAGCCTCAGCACCCTAGAATATGTGCAAGTTTATTAATATACTTGAACAGGGAAGCAGGGTTATTGAATATAGTTGAACAGCTATGCAGGGTTTATGTTGTACAGATGAACCAAAAGGGAGGGTTATTATAGATAAACCAGGAGGCAGGGTTTTTTTGTTCAGCTGAACAAGGAGGCAGTTATAGGATATTGGTAGGAGGAGGTTCTTTCTATAGGGGATCAGTCCTCAGGGTGTAAACATAATGGGACTAAGGGGAGCAAAGTGGACCTGTTTTGAACACATTGTCAAAGTTTACACATGGACTAGAGGAATGTTTTTTCAGCCCTCTAGTCCTCACTTGGGGAAGGTTTTGTTGTACCTCCAGGAACTAGGTCTTAGGGTCTTTGATATGACTGTGCCCATGTCAAATCAAACACACTTACTCACAATTTCCCTTGCTTGCTTTAGAGCACACATTTCCTCTAAAGTACAACAGATTACACAGTTTAATACAGCTGCCCGTAAGAGAGCATAATGGATGTCAGCATAATAGCTGCTGTAAGATCATATAGATGTGAAATCAAATGTTTGCATTTTTCAGCCTCATTAAGGTATAGTTGAAGTGTATATATTTATAGTGTACAATGTGATCCAACATAGACATATAGTAGAAGATTATGAAATCAAGCTAATAAATATATTCATAAATTCATATAGTCATTATTCTTTGAAATGACACAAAAATAAATTTCTAGTATAAGGGGGTCTTGCTGAGAAGGTTTCACTGAAAGAATGAGGGATATGACATAGAATAATTAATTATTCAAATTAATTATGTACATGCATAAAACTTTGCAACAATATCTTTAAAATTGATTTTATTTGCTTTTATTTTATGTGTTTTAGGATTTGTCTTAATGTATGTGTGTAGCATAGACATAGTGTGCTTCTAGAGGTCAGAAGAGGGAAATCAGATCCTCTGGGATTGGAAAACAGATAGTTAAGAGCAACTATATGGGACTAGGAATCCAGCCCAGCTCATCTGGAAGAACAACCAGTGTTCTTACCTGCTTAGCCATTTCTCTAACCCCTAAAAAGGGTTTTTAATAAGTAATTTACATTCTTAGCAGTTTGTAAGTATACAAGATATTATTGCTTTAAGGCAATATTGCATAGAACAGACCTATAGAACTCACTCATTCTCTCTTTATTTTATAGCCTTTAACAAGACTCTCTACCTCATTTCTGTTACCACACACTGCATCTAATTGTGACTTTGCTTTCTGCTTCTATGAGAGTGGCTTTCTTAGATCTATGACTCATATGCTTATGGTCAAATTATTTTATTTATAGGAACTTACATTTACTCATTCCCAAAATTGATATAAACACTTAATACACAAGAATAATATAAAGATGAGGTGCTATATTTCATACAAAATCCTGACATGAATTAAATGCCTAGTATCTTTGAGAAGATAATTAATTACTATATCCTGTGTAATTAACCTGAAGGCTGAGATTGTGCAGCTCTCTTTTAGCCCATTCTCAGTCAAACACAAATACTCTGGTAAATGGTTATGATCTGTATACATTTTATAAAATTAAAGAATAAATAATATTTGAAGGCCTTCTTAAGGGACACAAAGTTTAGTCATGAAAGGGTGATGGCTCTTTAAAGGCTTGGAATTCATTATGATCAAAAACATATATGAAACTCCCAATGCACCAATAAAAATATTATGCAAAACATAAATGTGTACTTATAGTTCTGAAACTTGGGAGAGGTTACTCTAGAAACAGCTGAATATTTACTGAGACTGAAAAAATGTTCCATTAAGCTTACAAGCAGAGATAGGAATTCAAACCAAGCAATAGCAAATGGAGAGCAGAAGGAATCATTGCATTTGTGTTCCTGTGTCATTTTCTGAAAACATGTTGCTTTTTTTCAGTAAAAAGGATGGTACCTCTTAAGTATAATTATTCACTTTTAAGTGTGGAGTATTGTCACTGTCTAGAATATGCTATGAAAATCCTGTTTCTCACAAGAGTTTTCCACAGATACAAGAATCATGTGCAAACAGGTCAGTGGGTCCTCTTCTAAGAAGTGTTCTTACAGCCTTCCATAGACAAAATGTACCAGGAAGTACAGAAGCACATGTGAAAGCTGCCCTCATATGTAAATGGAGTTTCTGTTCTTCATGGTTCAGCAGCCATTTGGACCCAAATAAATACACAGAGACTTATATTAACCATAAACTGATTGGCCGATGGCTCAGGTTTCTTACTGGCTAGCTCTCTCTCTAAATTATTAACCCATTTCTATTAAACTATGTATCTCCATGTGATTTTGGCTTACAGGAGAATGCTTCAACATGTTTCCCCATCATCTTCTCTCTACCTTTCTCTCTCCAGAATTCTTCTGGTCTAGTAGCCCCTCCTATATTCCCTACCTGTTTACAGGACAATGAGGGCTTTATTCATCAACCAATAAGAAGAACATTTATACAGAAGGACATCCTCCATCACTCATATTTTCTGGTATGCTGATTAGGGGTCATCTAACTAACTAAGAACATGACTCTGAAGTCAGATTTTGAAGAAAGGTAGATATCAGGCAGGTAAAAGTAGGTAAGAGTGTTTTGTTTAAAAAGACTTCTTGCAATGAATAAATGTGTGACTTCATGTGAAGAGGAACATTATCTATCTGTTATTAGTGTGGGTATAACATGAGACAGGTGTGCACCTAAGGAACATCACATGCTAGATTGCGAGAAGAACCAAGCATATCTTCTCTTCAGATTTCATTTAATTTATGCATTCATTACATGTCAACTTCATACTTGTATATAGTACATTTTGGTTACAATCATTCCTCTGCTTTTTAAAAAAATCTTCCTAATCCCACTAACACTCTACATCTTTCTTCAGCTAGGTCTTTATAATTTTCATGTCTTTCTGTTTTGATTTTGCTTTTGCCTTCTGACCATTGGATTTAACCAAGGCCATTCACTGGGGAATGTATATGAAGCTTGATACACTTGAAGAATGACTCACTACATAATTGAAGACAATTGGTTTCTCTATTCTAGTATCCCTCAATTGCTACTCCCTCCACTGGCATGGGTGGGACCACATGAATCCCTGCACCATCCATAACTGAATGCTTCCTCTCCCCAGAGTACACCAGGAGATATGAGTGATAGGGGATGTCCTTCTATATATATGTTCCTCTTATTGGTTGATGAATAAGGCATTGATTGTCTAGTAGCCAGGCAGGGGGTATAGACCCAGAGAATTCTGTGGAGATGAAGGTAGAAAGAAACATGTGCCACATCTCCTCTTGACTGAAGAAAAGAAGAGGTAGCCCATTCCTCTGGAAACCCACTTATACTGCCTTACTCCTGTGCCAGACCCAGCGATATCTCCAGTAGCTGAGGAACAAAGAGTGTCAGGGGCATCACATTCATTTGTGTGTTTACCAGGTGATTCTCATTCACATTGTTCATTGATCAGAGTTTGTTCTGTGTTATGTGATTAAAAAAAAAACTTTTAAACATACATTCACATTAGCTACTTGACTGCTTGTTGAATTTTTGAAGAGGTATACATGTGTCTGAAAAATCAACAATTAATTTTTTTATTCATCTAATAAAATCAAGATTATTTTAAAATATACTTACTATGCATTAGCTTACATTTACAAATTTCTTTCCATTTATATAACACCTTTAATGCAGTTGATTCGTTTTCTTACACATTTTCCACAAGGAGAAGCTTGATTTTTTTCCCTCCCTGCCCCAACTGCCCTTTGACATATCTAAGCTTTCAAGTTGCTATTGAACTGAGCTCAAATGCTATCTCTACAAATAACCTGACCTTGCCAATCACTCTTCCTACTGTTGGATAATATGTGACCCCTCCACATATCTCTGCACATTCTGCTTTTGACAGTCTCAACAGGGGTTTCCTTTGGACTTTGTTCCTCAACCCAGAAGGTTCCTGGTTCTGAACCTCTTACATTTCTCAGTGCGAAAAGCACTCTAGGTGACTTGACTATATTAAGAATGAGATGATCTCCATTTGAAGAAACACATCAATGGCATGGCATTAAAATGAATATAGATGGCAGAGGTGAGGCTTCGAAGAGAGAATCCACCCAACATACTTCTGTGACAGTGTAGTTGACCAAATCCAAATATGATAAAACCCACATTTCTATTCTGGAAGCTGTGACTGTCTTCCACATATGTATAAATTGGTGTCACTCATTTAAAGATTGAGTTTTAATTTGGGGGCTTATGTAGATGAATTTGCTTCTTTCCTATTTCCATAGTAAATCATTTTGTGTAGTCTTTAGGAAAGGAAGTAAAGAGGGATATGCAAGAACTTAATACTGAATAGCATCTCTGTAAAATATTAGTATAATGAATTGATGAAATTAAGCTACTGAAAATAGGATGCTGCTTCCTTATTTTTTTTCACTATATTCCATCTCCCTGGATTAATGCCTGAAACTGGTCATTACTCAGTAAACATATTTTGAACAACAGAATAATTAGTTTATATGAATTTCTTATTTCATGTGAAATCCTTGAATTATAGGAATTGCAAGATTATAATTATCATATTGATATTGACATTGCTTTATGCATAATCAAATATACATATTCAATATGTTATAGTCACTATTCCTTCTACCTGAACTGTTTCTATTCATGATGACATTTGTTAGGAACAAGAATAGGTAGCAGTTCACAGTACTTTGAAAAAAATGTAATAAAGTTAAAAGAGGAATGTGTGTCAGGATGAGAATGAGTCAGTATATAAAGATTATGAAAGACAATTTAAATCAAGATAAAACTATTAGGGCTTACATTGTAAGCCAAGAAACAAATTTACTGTCCACAAATATCCAGAGTATAGGAAGGAATAAAGAGAAAAATCTCAATATTGAAATAATATGCCTGAAGGGCAAGTAAAATACAATGTGGCAAATTTGCAATAAGCCAATAAAAGGAAAGAAGAATGGACTAAAACAAAGAGGGATACTATTCTTTTGAATCTAAGTTTCTATATTTTTTAACATAATAATAAAGAGTTCTTCATCACTGTATTTGCATAATCATTGGCAGAAAAGAAAATCACGTATTTCTTAAATTGAAGTTTTCTTGCAATTTTAGTATAAATTTTTGACTGTTTCCGAGTTTCAGGCAGCATATTGACATCATCTGAAGTATCTGGGGCTTCTTTATAGAGAACCCTAAGAAATTTGGAAGGTAAATTCACTCACAGTTTGCAGGTGAGATTTGGCAAATTCATGAAAATTAGAAGTAGATATAAATTATATTATTTAATCTCCAGTTACATGTTGCTATTTGGCATTCAAATGAGTGAAAAAATGAAGAATCTTGGGATTAATACAACTTTGAGAGTGGATACCTGGTTCTAACTTCCCTTCCATATATGGAGTAAACTTTATAATACCTTTGAGGTAGAAATCTGAATATCTCAATTCATTCAGTAATAAAAGACTAATAATGACTTTATATGGAGCTGAAATTTCTTCTGAGAAATTCACTTGCTTCCTAATGTTTGATTTCTCCTAAAATGGCCAAATTTCCCTTAATCTCCCATGGACTCACCTAAATTAATATTTGTACATGACAGTGATTTCAGAAATTTTTCCAAACCATTTTTGTTTGTTTAGCTTTGTTCTAACAGAGTCTTATCATATATCTCACATAACCTGGAACTTGTGATGTTTTTGTCTCAGCCTCCCAAGTCTTGGCATTACAGACAGATACCAACATACCAAGCCAGGCATAAGACTGTGCTACCACATGATCCATATCATGATACTTCCCTACTAATTGTGTCAATAGTGCCTAACCCTTGGGGGATAATGTATTGAACTTTTCATTAGTCTAAAAGTTCCTAAATAAGAATATCACATATCCCTCTTTACATCTTCTGCCCATTTTCTAGCACCATGACCCATGATCCATTGTAATTTGTAATACTTATCACTTACTTCATTGTGTCATTTTGGACATCTCCATAATATGTGTTAAGCCACTTTCCAACCAATCACTATTTACACATTGGTCTTCATTTTAGCTCTCTTTGCTATTGGGTGATAAAATGAACACACACTTTCAAGCTATAATTTGAATGTGTCTCTATCAAAACTCAAGGTGAAATTTAATCCCCATTGGACCCAAATCTTTCTCCAAATGATCAAGTAAAATATGTTCCATAACATGAATTAATAAATGACCCAGTGACTGATATTGGAGTTCAAGCTTAAACCTGAATATCAGGTAAACAAAGTACCTGGCCACTTGCTTCTTATCTCTACCTCAGGCTGAAAAGACTGATCCACAAAGGAGCTTTTTACCAAGCCACAAACTGCTGCCTCTCCTCAATGTGGTTGAGAATGGTAGAAAATGAATGCCTCTACTTCAGTGTGGCTGGAGAATGAATGCCTTCCTGAGACCTTGCTTCCGTTTTATATACTTCTATAATGTTGGCATTAAAGGTGTAAACTATAATTCTCTTTTAGACTGGTTTACTTTTATGTAGATCTCGGTGGCCTTGGACTCACAAAGATCCATTTATCTCTTAATTCTGAGTCCTAGGATTAAAGGTGTGCACCACCACCTCCTAGCTTCTGGATGCTGTAATTAAAGGTGCGTGCCTGGCTTCTATACCTTGTGGCTGGCTTTGCTTTCTGAAAGCAAACTTCAATAAATCATAAATAATATATCAGTGCAATGTTCTGTTGTCATGAATTCATTTTGTCTTAAAAATATGCAGGAAAGTAGGCTAGCCTCTTCTTTCCTTTCCTTTGTGTCCTTTTACAGCATAAAGTAATTTCGGAGGACGTGTCAACAGCTGTTGGAAGTAGGAAACAGCCAGGTGTTTGGTTTTTGTACTTTATTTTGATTACTTAACTAAATGCAGTTCTTTGCTTTGTACATCATACAGTCACATCCATTTTGGTATAGTACTGGAAATAACTAAAGCTTGATGTGAGTTCTCACTTCAACCCTATCTTGGCACCTTCCCTGGAGCATCACAGTATTACCTGCTGATCAGCTGTACTCTGTATTAATGACTTTCATTAATCTGGAGGACCCAAATGTACCACAAGTGCAATTCAAAGTTTTCTTCATAGTTAAATGGGCTATAATAAGTATTTCCTTGTTACTGTCAAGAGCAATGGTGCTTATATGATAATAACAGTGTGTTACAATGATAATGCATATTCTAGAAGGTCCACTCAAATAAATAAAGGAAGACAAAAGAGTAAGAAGCTCATGTGTGTCTTTAGGATGCAGACATCTCTTGTCATAATCATCTTCTATAGGGTAGAGTATCACTGCATTGTGCATGTGCCCTTATTAATGAGAATTCTACCCAAAATATATTGTTTCTATTGCTGAGGTCTTGAAACTATTGGAGATAAGGTTTGTTGAAGAAATATGTGCATATTGTGAGCATTGTTCTGACATAAATAAAACACTGACTGAAATAAATCTGGGGAAGGAAATGGTTTATTTCATTTTACAGGTTATGGTCTTTTTTGTTACATCAATTTTTTCTTAGCAATAATCTTTTTATTGTTGCTTCATTTTCTTTTTTCTCCACTTTTCTTTAAATTCTTTAATTACTACTCATATTTACATATCCATTCCCCCCATTAGCTCTCCGTCCCATCCTCCTAAGTTCCCCACCAACTCCCCCAACCCATCCCCCAACTAGTCCTCAGAGAATAGTAAGGCCCTCCACCAGGGACCTTCAAAGTCTGTCATATAATTTGGGGAAGGGCCTAGGCCCTCCTTTCTGTATCTGGGCAGCAATAGTATCCCTCCATAGGTAATGGGTTCCCAAAGTCCATTTGTGCTCTAGGATTAAAGACTGGCTCCATTGTTAGAGGTTCCATAGACTATCTTGGCCCCCTAGCTAGCACCCACATTCAGAGGGCTTGGTTCAGTCCAATGCTGTTTCCCCAGCTATTAACTAGGGTCTTCATGATCTCACTAGGTCAAGTCAACTGTTTCTATGGGTTTCTGTAGCACTGTCTTGGCTCCTTTGCTCATCCCTTCTCCCTCTCCACAACTGGATTCCAGGAATATGGTTCACTGCTTAGCTTTGGGTCCCTGTTTCTGCTTCAAACAGCTACTGGATGAAGGCTCTAGGAATGGTAACCAAGGCACACATCAATCTCATTACAGCAGAAGGGCATCAATGACATCTTCTCCACCACTGCTTGGATTCTTAGTTGGGGCTATCCCTGTGGATCCCTTAACATTTCCCCTGTGTGAGAGCTCTCTGAAAACTTGTACTGTCTCCCGCTATCAAGGTATCTCCTTTCTTGCCCTCCTTATTCCTCCCCTGTCTCAGTCCTCTTGTTCTCCTCCCCCTCCCCTTCTTCCTTCCCACCTTCTTCCTCTCTACCCCCACATTTTAGCCATTCTGACAGTTGTAAGACCGTATCTCAGAGTTGTTTTGATGTGCATTTCCCTGATGGCTAAGGATTTTGAGCAGTTTCTTATGTGTCTTTCAGTCATTTTAGATTCCTCTATTGAGAATTCTCTCTTTAGTTCTGTACCCCACTTTTTATTGGATTATTTGGTGTTTTGGAGACACAGAGTAAAGAAATACCAGCCTACAATTGACACTGCCAGCCAAGCTAGTAAACAATGAGGACCCTAAGAGAGACATACAAGTTCCCTAGAGAAGGAGGAAGGGCAAGATCCCCTGAGCAAATTGGGAGCATGGGGGGAGGGGAGAGGGAACTAGGAAAATGAGAAGGAGAGAAGTGGAGGGGTGAGGAAGACATAATGGAGCATGGAGGTTGAGTTGGAGGAAGAAAAGAAGAGAGCAAGATAAGAGATAATATAATAGATGGAGACATTATAGGTTTAAAGAGAAATCAGGCACTAGGGAAATGTCTGGATTGCTACTAAATGACATCAACTAACAATCTAAGCAACAGAGTAAAGGCTACCATAAATGCCCTCTTCTGATAATGAGATTGATGACTAATTCATATGCCATTGCATAGCCTTCATCCAGCAGCTTGTGGAAGTAGAAGCAGACACCGACAGCTAAACCTTGAACTGAACTGGAATCCAGTTGCAGAGAAGGAGGACTGATGAGCATAGTGGTCTACACCAGTCTGATGAAACCCACAGAAACAGCTGACCTGAACAAGGGAGAGCTCTTGATCCCCATACTGATAGCTGGAAAACCAGCATGGAACTGATCCAGAACCCCTGACTGTGGGTGTCAGTGTGGAGACCTTGGAAATCTATGGTGCCCCCTGTAGTGAATCAGTACTTATCCCTAGCATAGGAATGGACTCTGGGAGCCCATCCCACAAGGTGGGATACTCCCTGAGCCTAGACCAAAGAGGGTGGGCCTAGGCCCTATCCCAAAGTATATGACAAACTTTGAAGACCCCCTACAAATGGCAGCATCCTCCCTGGGAAGCAGAAAGGTTCTGTGATAGGCAGGGTATAATTTGGAAGCAGGGGAAGAGGGGAGGGAGAGGAACTTGGAATTAACATGTAAATTAATCTTCTTACCAATTAAAATAAAAAATTTGAAATATGAATAAAACAATATGGCCAGGTGCCACTTACTGACAGAAATGAATCATATGGTGATTTTTTATCTCTGCGGGCATAACAGACTACACCATACACACTCAGAAGACATATTCTCCTCCACACATAGGCAGTTAAAATATATGTACATATGTATTTATGTACATATATATGTATATGGCATATCTTACTGTTCTTAAGACTACTATAAATAAAACACTATGAAGTTGAATCAAGCATACACACACACACACACACACACACACACACACACACACACACACACACAAAGAATAGCATATGTGTAAAACTAGAAATCTCTTTGGAGCCTTTAGAAAGTCCTGGAGAATGTACTTAAAATGCAAGTATGAGACTTCCTCCTTCAGAGTTTCCCGCCTCTAAATTGCTTTGGGTCTGACAGGAATAATTTCATCTTGGTGTCTTCAATGCTTAAAAATCCTACTGGAATATAAGCTCTATAAATTCAGAAATAATAAGTATCCTTTCTCCCATGACAACTTTTTATATGATATCCAATCCCAGATGCATAGTAGAAATATGGTGTGAATGTTTATTACATGCATTATGTCAGTAAATATTTTCCTTTGTGGGGAAATATTGCATAATATATGGGACTTTCAGGGGAGGGTAAAATTCTATGTAATGAATAGTTTCGTGATTTTGAACAAATATATTTTAACTTTTAATCTTCATTCCCTTCGTAAATAGAATGGTCATAAAAATCAGGTCTCCTTCCTAGTGGAACAATTATAAGAACTGTATGTAAGTTGCTGAGTACAATCCATGGTATAGAGTAAGGTGTAGCTAGGAATGAATAATTGGCTTGTGGGTGTCCTCCCAAGATGGATAAATAGAAAGTACTTGCTAATGATTTGTAATAAAATGATACCTATCACAATGTTCTGAGGCAGAGAGAAAGCTTGAAGTGCAAGTGAAGATATGTGCATGCAGTTATGCTTCCTTCAAACAGTTTTATGGCACCTGACAACACTTATGACTGATAAGCCTCAGTTTCCCAAGAATAAGAAGTTAGTATGGAGTTGTTAACTGTCTCCTTCAGCAATGAAATGTACCAGGTCAAATATGCTTTGTAGACAAGACCTTAAATTCTGTAATATTATTTGAGGCACGTTTGGAGTACTGGCCCAGCTCACAGTTGGCCTCAGGCTCTGTTTATGCAGGCAAATTGAAGAGGAGGCATGAGGCTATTATACAGTAGAAGCTGGGGAAAGGGGGACTCATTTGACCTGTACTGTCTCCATCGATACACTTCCTAGGGTGATCGCTCAACTTTACATTTGACAATGTAGACGGAGCCTGAGGAAGGTTTCAGGGCAAATAGAGATTGAGATAGTGAAAGCTGTAAAATATATGCTTACTGCAAACTGTTTGAAAATGAGTATTGCATGCTGGCTGAGAAAATCACGTTTTGATATAATATGGTTTAATTTGCTCAACTAGACTTACTTGGCTGTATACGCTGATAGTTTTGATCACACAATAAAAGGGGAAGTTTGCAAGAAAAGCAGCAAATTGGCACATGAAATTCATGGATATGGAAAGTGGCTGTAGGATCCAAACCTTCTCTGTCATTCTGAATGATGGAAGGAAAATTGTTTTATGAATTAACCAATCCAATATTTTTTAACTTGTGAAAATGGAATTAAAGGTTCTAATCCACAACTTAGATTTTATGCACACTAAGCTTAGTACTTGTCAATATTTTCTGGTGTAATTCTCTCCTCGAAATATACTAAATCATTATTTGTATATTTAAAATTCTTCTGTGCTACTGTCCCTGTTGGCACACCCAAAGTTTTCACTGCCTCTTCTCTGTTACTGATCTAAATTCTTATTATTCTCATGATTTGTTTATCTTTCTCCTTCTTTTTTAGAGAAAAGGTGTCACTGTGTAGCCAAAGCTGGCTTTGAATTTACCATCTTTTGCTTCTGTCTCTAGAGTACTAGGATTACAGAATGTACCACCCAGCCAGAGATAATCAATCTTTTCTTGATTTTCACATCTGCTTCAGCAAGCCCCTTATCTCATTTCAAGTTGTAATTATTCTGCTCACAGAAAGAAAGCAAATTAAGCTTAAAGCTTATTATATCTATAATTAGATATTTACTTATAAACTTATCTTTAGTCTTCTTTCTACTGAATTAGAACTGATTCCAGTATCAAGATTAATTTCATCTTTTTAAGAGCTTAGTTCAGCAACCCAAAACAACAGGTCTGGAGACCTCCCATTCCAAAAGTATAATATCGTATATCAACCATAAGGATCATCCTGGGTAATCCACAAAGAACATCTGTGAAATACTTACATGGTAAAGTCTCCTCTATGGGTTTGTGTGTGTGTGTGTGTGTGTGTGTGTGTGTGTGTGTGTGTGTGTGTGTTTGTATGCTATTTGAGGAGGATATAGAGGCTGAGGAAGTATGGAGTGATTGGGAATAATTAGCATGTATGAAAAAGGTATTATCTTTCCTTAATGCCTATACATATCCTATTTCCATTTCAAATACACTACAAAAGATCATTTTCCAAATTCCAAAGATATAGAACAATGTACTGGAAGACATTCTAAACTGAAAATTAGAAAATATCTTTCCCAAATTTGGTTCTGCCCCCAAATGACTATTTAATTCTAGGAAATTACCTCACATCCTTGGTGCTTAGGTAAAATGCATTCTGTCACACATAAAATAAGGGGAGGTGATAAAGAATGTGCTGCGGCTTGTAAAGTTCCCAGGTTTCAAATTGCTTTGCAACTGAGCAATCAGGCAGGAAGGGAAGAGCCCAGATAGCCAGTCCTTGTTGATAGTGACAGCACCTTGGAAAGTGTCAGAAGCAAAGGACCTATTGCTAGTGAGAGGTTCCTCCTGGCAGGGCTGGGCCTCTGGGGAGGAGGGCCAAGGGCCAATCTCATCATGGATATTATTTGAATTGTTGCACTGCTGGGTGGTAGGACCACCTGTTCTCTTGGTAAGATTAAAATGCTCAATTTTTCTGTCATGTTCATGTTTCTTTAACAGGGTATGACTTAAAAATCTTAGGAAGTTTTAGGGTATTGCTGAGCATATGAAACTCCACAATAAAGACAAATTGTAAGAAGTTGAATATGCAAATATGCCTCTGATGGAGGAGGTCATATAGGACTTACCAATTTCCTTATTCTCTGAAGAAATAAAAAAATCAATTTAGTGCAAACTAAGTGAATGGGACTTCCTAATGTAAAGTCACAGAATTTTATGATTCTAAATACACTTTATCAGTTCTATAGATCCTAGCAAAGCCCTCCAGTAAACTGACAGGTGATTAGGATGGAAAAGCTTGTCATTGTGGCTGAAATTGTATTCCAATACTTACACTGAGGTTCGAGTCTCTTCTAAGAAATAAACAGAACAAGAGAAGGTTAATAAGCTTCTTTCACTGCACTTTTGTCTGGAATCCAGGAGCCAAACATAGGGAAAGAGATGCCTTAGAAGGCATTGGTGAGAAGTCCAGCTTACTTATAGAAGCATTATTTTTAATAAGAAAGTCCTCTTCTTGCCTTATGGCTGTCTTAAAATGCCCCCAGTTGTACACACACACACACACACACACACACACACACACACAAAGCCCCTAATGGTAATATATAAATTAGAAGATTACTCAATATAGAAAAGACTTACAGATTTGAAAAGCTGTATGGTTTCATGCTACTATAGTGTTGTACAAGCTAAATTGGGACTTAAATTCAAGCCTCAGTGAGTAAATTAGAGGCATCCACCAATGAGAATAGAGAGAGATGTTCACTGCACAGGGGCTTGAGAGATGTGGAAAATATGACAGCCATTATTGTGCTAATGCTTGCCAGAGGTGTCCTACAAGCCAAGCAAAGTGAATTTCATCTCTTGAAGTCTATTCTTTAATTGACACAAAATGCAACTTCTGGAATGAGATTTGGCTGGTACCTTAATAGCCGTGGGTGCTTCATCTTCATGTTTTATTGATGGGATACGGCTGTGCCCATCCCTAGGACAGCATCAGGAGACTCATTAGTGCAACTTGCTCTTGGATCCAAAGATCTTTTACCAATCATGTTGGCTAGTTTAAAATACAGTGAGAGGAAGAAGAGCATATGAAGGGTGACTGAAGAGCTGTTTACTTCAGGAAAACACACACTGCTCCAGGCTTTGCCTTTTGGAAACTCGTATATTATTTTATTTCATTTTCTTAAACTTTTACCTGTACTTCCTCTAGAAGAATTTCTACAAACTGGTTTACCTATCTTGACAGGATTTGGAGCTTTCTTTGTTTCTTTTAAGCTGTTCAAAATGCACACTTAGATTAAAATGGAGTGATGAAATATATATATATGAAAAAGCATATATAATGCTTTTCACTGAATATTCTACTTGGCTATATGAGAGCATTAAACCTGCAGACATTAGCATTGTACTCCAGTTCTAAACATATGTCCGATACATTCTGTAAGAACATGTCCTGTAATGTCTTTGTACAACCATCAATCCACATACATGGATGATTTTCAGAAGAATAAATTATTGTTTAAATTCACTGAACACTTTTATTTTAACAAATCTATATTTGGAAAATAAAATCATTTTAGTCTGGAATTTTCTTTCTAAAAGTGTTATCAGGGGATGCAATTTTATGTAAATTCTAAAATGTTCTAAGGCAGAAACACAAAACATACATGCAACACACACACACACACACACACACACACACACACGCACACACACACACGCTCACAGTTTAATGCTAAGTGGCTATAGACAGCATTACAATTTGCCACTTTCCATGTAAGCATGAACTGAAACACATTCACTATTTTTTAGTATCTGGTAATTTATTACAAAAAAGGTTGAATGTAATATTATATGTATAAGATATTAAAAGTACATAGAGTGCATAAACTACTCTAAATTACCATAGTCAGGGCAACTCAGGATGAGAATTCTCGTGGGTTGAAAATACTTACTGCAAGACACCATTTTGTTAAATTTCCATAGAATAGACTCATGTAAGTTGATAATGCCTATAAGCTGTGATCCTTGGTATTTATAGTCAGAACAAAATTTTCCCAAATATAATTACTCTTTTCCTCATGCTCTTTGTTTGTATTCATGAAATGCAAATGATAATATCGATGACTTTGTAATGTACTAATGAGAACTGATGGGCATCATCATAGTCTTTGCTGTGTAACTAAAATATAGGAGTTATTAAACATTAATGGTGGTTTGATGATGGTTGTTAGTGTCAATACTATTTATTATAACTGCTCACTAATCTTTTATTTATATATGGATTAGACTAATCTTTATTTCATTCACATACCAAGCTTGGTAGACTTTAACATTCTTCATTTTCCCCTTTAAACAAGAATCTATCATTTCAATTTTTGTTCATTCCTGAAATATTTATTAATCTCTATTTCCATGAGTCTTGATTTTTATGTAAATAGTTTGAACTTTGACTGCTGGGTGGGTGAGAGCAAGATCCTTTATGACAGCAAAGGTTACAAATTAAAAGGGAATTATGTAGCTGAGTTCAGACTTCAAAATTATTTTCAGCACAAAACGCATCTCATAGTATTCAAGCCATTCTCCGTGCTTCTGTTCTATATCTGCAAGATAAGACAAACTCTGAAATATAATTATTAAACATTTTTGTTTAAAATATGCCAACTTGAATTTGAGAGTTATATACCATAGTATGCACTGTACACACACACACAAAAAAAAAACCACACAACACACACACACACACACACACACACACACACACACACACACACACCAGTTGTCCTCTGACTTCTACACAAGAAATGTGTTGGCACTAGTCATTTACATATGTATGTATGTATGTATATGTGTGTATGTATGTGTAAAAAAATTTCTGTTTGGGTGCAGGTCTTTGGCTACTTGCTTCTATGTACACCAGTTCACTTGGCCTGGAGACTTTCAGGAGATTATTCTCTCTCTTCTTCCCAATACAAAGGAGCATGGGGATTACAGATTCTTCCTTGCAATCTTCTGCTTTACGTAGGTTCTTGGAAGTTGAATTTGGTTCCTCACTCTCATTCATCAATTACTTTATAGACTGAGTCATATACCTTAGCACTTTGATTTATTTAAAGATGTACAACTTCATTCTATTCAAAGTGTTCCCTTTTTATTATGTATATTTTAACATTATTTATTTATTCACATCAATATTTTGCTTGCATGCTGATCTGTGTACCATGAGCATATATATATATATATATATATATATATATATATATATATATATATATGTGCCCTTTGTATATAAAATGAAACATAAAGACATACTATACACTATATTATACATTATGTCATATCTTATCAAATATACATATATATATATATAATATTTTTCTGTGTTACTCCCTATTTACTAAAACATTTTTGAACTTAAAAATAAGTGTATTGAAATCAGAACATAGTAGCTTACAATATATCTTAGCTACATCTCTGCAGGAAGTTGCTCTCCTATCCTGAAAGATGTCTGTTCATCCTCTGTACCTCAATTTGCTTATTTATAGCATTTATAGTTACCATTCCAGTAGACCAGAACAAAATTTTGGAAATCAGACCCTGCTATTTGGAAGGTTATTGCATGTGAAAGCAGTATTGAAACATAAAAAAAAAGAATTAGGAATTGGTTATGTAGTCATCAGTGTTCTTTGTAGTAGCAATGTCTAATCACTGGTATAAAATATGCAATGAAATATTTTGGACTTTAAAGCATTCATGAAATGTAGGTCATCACTACATTCTACTTCATAATCTAGATTTATTATTTCATATATTTCCTAATTTTTCCTTCTTCAATTTTGTATTAGGCAGTCAGAGATGATAATATTGACTCAAACAGGCTGATTAATTGTGCAAAGGCAGCAACTACTAGTTAGAATGAAATTTAACCTTATCTATCGTTTTGACTGAAAATTCCACATTTTCTTTCATTATTACTACAGTCTCATACATTAATGAATCTATATGAAGAAGCAAGTATGAGCGGTCCCAATTCAACCATAAGGAATGAAGCGAAGAGAAAAAAATTGGCAACTTGAGAGTTATTTTTTACCAAGTGAAATATTTCTGACGCACATATGGAATAGTGTGATCTGCAATCATTGGAGAAAAATAATCCAATCATTTTAATATATTCCCCCCGACCTTTGTATCCAGAGTGATAACTCTCATTAAAAAACAAACAAAAAAAATATCTGAGCAGTTCTTGGAAGTGAATATTCATCATCCTGAGGTTTGAGGAGTAAACAAGTCATTTTTGTATTACAGTATCAAATTACCACATTTAAAAAAAAACTTGAAGTGAAGTATTTTAAAATAACTTAGGTGAAATTTCAGAAACATTCACTTTTAAAGCACAATGTTATATCAAACTGACTACTATACTTTATACATTTTACATTCTCTTTTATAATACAATATCTTGCAGGTATGGTGGACTATTCCTGTATTCACCATAACAGAAGGTAGTGGCAATAGGATTACAAATTAAGGTCAGCTTGTAAGACACAGTAAGTTCTATGTCAGTCAGAGCTATGTTGCACGACTGTCTCAAAACCAAGGCAAACTAACACAAAAGGTCTTTTATTTACACTGTTTGAAATTTGATTTTTGACAACCACATACTTGTGTTGTGTTAATGAAGTTCAAAGAAAATGTTTCATATTCTTGTGGAATATTTCCAGGTATTTTGAATAGCTTCATCCAGACTGATTTTCTCTTCAGAGTCTTGTTAGAATGAATAAAATGTGGGGAACTGTGCTTCACAGAGGTCTGTTCCATCTTGGACCTGCATTATAGACAGAATAAAGATTCTCCAGTGATATCTATGTGAATTTATTTAACATAACACTCAAAATTAGCATCCAAAAGTGTTCTGGTTAATCTGAAAACATGACCTTGCCTTCAATTCAGAGGAAACAAAACCCGTGCAGGCATCGTCAAAGTATACAGAGAAAAGTATTGAATATTTCTTTAAGAAGGAAGTCATGTGTAATAGCTGTGCCAAAGTCAGACTGAGATTAAATCTCTATATCATATTTAGATGGGTCCCTGCTGCTATAGAAATTAATTTGAATTAATCATAATCTCTCTACCCTTTGTCAGCCTTTTTTTTCCATAGCCACATTACTCTGTCACAGCAGCCTTACAAACGTGGAGTCCTGATTTTCAAGTTTGGCCTGGGGATAGGAAGTCAAAAGCTGGCAGGAGATGGATGCTGTGCAAAAGTGACAAATTTAGTTTCCTGGAGAAAGTTGCTGACTGTGGTGTTCCAACTGAAGCTGCTTATCTTCTCTTCCAGATGTTGAAATAATGGCAGATGCTTAGAGAAGGTTGACAAGAGGAAGAAAGGAGCCTGCTAAGGAGCAGAGTCTGATTATACTGAGGAAAATAAAAGTCACAGTCACCAGATTCATATTCTGATGAGTGTGGTGTGTGTGTGTGTGTGTGTGTGTGTGTGTGTGTGTGTGTGCGTGTGTGTGTGTGTGTGTGTGTGTTTAGAGGCAAACATAGTGTGACAACACGTACATTTGCTTTTGTACTATTTAAGGTATAGACAATATAGAGCTATGACTCCATTCTTCAAAAGATTAATAAATTATTATTTGAATATGAAAAGCTCTCTGTGTGTTTGAGTTGAATGTCAAGGCATCTTTGTTTAAATATTATATCTAGTGAAACCATATTTGCTAATTGAGGCAGAGAGATGTTTCTTATTGTGCAAAACATTTTTTTTAATAATTTTATGAAAGATATTTTAACCATTAATTTATTCCCTGATATCTATAGGAATTTTATTAATTGATTCTCAGTTATTAAATAAGATCAAATACAAATCCTTCTTAAGCAAA